>NC_042616.1:645991319-646291319 GCF_901001135.1 Rhinatrema bivittatum | reverse complement strand
CTGACCCCCACAAGACTTGCCAAAAGTCCAGCGGGGGTCCGGGAGCGACCTCCTTGCACGCCGGCCGTCTGATACCAATACTCAAAATGGCGCCGATCGCCTTTGCCCTCACTATGACGGCGATCGGCGCCATTTTGAGTATTGGTATCGGGCGGCGATTTTGAGTCTCAAAATGGCGCCGATCGCCGTCATAGTGAGGGCAAAGGCGATCGGCGCCATTTTGAGTATTGGTGTTGGACGGCGATTTTGAGTCTCAAAATGGTGCCGATCGCCTTCATAGTGAGGGCAAAGGCGATCGGCGCCATTTTGAGTATTGGCATCGGACGGCGATTTTGAGTTTCAAAATGGCGCCGATCACTGTCATAGTGAGGGCAAAGGCGATCGGCGGCCATTTTGAGTATTAGTATCAGACAACCGGCATGCAAGGAGGTCGCTCCTGGACCCCCGCTGGACTTTTGGCAAGTCTTGTGGGGGTCAGGAGGCCCCCCAAGCTGGCCAAAAGTCCCTGTGGGTCCAATGGGGGTCCTGGAGCAACCTGCCGTCCGATGCCAGGAATCAAAATGGCGCCGATAGCCTTTGCCCATACTATGTCACAGGGGCTACCAGTGCCATTGGTCAGCCCCTGTCACATGGTAGGAGCACAAGATGGCGCCGATGACCATGAGACAGGGGCTGACCAATGGCACCGGTAGCCCCTGTGACAAAGGCTATCGGCGCCATGATGAAACTAGTACTGAGGGTGAGAGTGAGTTCCCGGACCCCACCGCTGGACCACCAGGGAGTTTTGGTAAGTCTTGGGGGGCTCAGGAGGGTGGGGGGTTGTAGTTAATTTTAGCTGGGACAATAATTTAACTCGCCGTAGTAACGTATTTAATATCGACAACTTATGGAATTCTCCATACTTCCGCATAAAACGGAATTGACCCCCCACGAATACGTATCACATACACAACGAAAACTTTTTCCCTGCACATCCCTATCCCGGAGGCTTGCACTGCAGACGAGAAGAAGGCCTTGTATCACGAGGTGCCCTACATAGCCATTCCATGGGCTGGTCATGGATCACGACATGGCACACCAAGAGAGGTGGACAGACGAGGGACCTGGGAACTGGATGAAGAGCTGATGATGAGACAGACAAAGTCAAGGCAGGAACATCGGATATCAGGAACATGGAACATGGCACCTCAGGACTTGGGACATCAGGACATCTGGACACAGAACATCTGGAACATCAGGAACAGAAGACAGGTGACGAGGGAGCTCCGACAAGGGATGAGGCCAGGGACATCAAGGAGACAAAGTTCAGGAACATGAAGAAAATGGAACGAAGATCCATCAAGGCACAGGAGACCATGGATGACCTGGAATGGAAGGAAGATCACAGACACTGTGCAAACCCGATCCGAAGGCACTGAAGAATTGAAGCAGGGCCCTTTTATAGCAGGAACACGCTGATGATGTCATTCCAAAGGGCCGCGGGGCTTTTCCCACTGCTGGCCCTTTAAATACTGGGGAGAGGCGCACGCCCGCGCCTATGCAGAGGTTAGGAAGAGGACAGACACGTCTGTGGCATCACTTCCACGTGGGATTCCCGAGGAGCAGCGGCTCCCTGCCGCGAAGATGGAGGAAGAGGCAGGCATCAGCAGGAATGGCTTCCCTGCCATTCAAGGACCCTGGCAACAGCTCCAGCCGCAAGAGGATGCATCGGACGGCTCAGCCCTGCCGCGCAGGGCAGGAGATGGTCACGGCCTCCGGACCACGGAGGACGGCGGCGGTCTGCCGTGCTTGAGGCAGCAGGTAGGTGGGGGGGCAACATCCTGGGGTCTCACAATCCTCTTACAACAGAAGTAAAAATTCCCCAGTCACCCTGCACCTAAGGAGGGGTGGCAGGAGGGGAGTCCCTGACCTGTCCCAGAGCCTAACTGGCTGGAGCATATACCTCAGAGCAGGCCCAAAAATCTGTCTCAGACACAAAACTCTCCAACTTCCTCCAAAACGCTCAACTAAGTCTCCCTCCCCCCCCCCCCCCCCCGAGGATCCTCCCCTAACTGTTCCCTCTAACTACACTATCTCTCTAGGAGAGGATGTTCCCAGGCCTTACCCGTAAAGAACCAGACGTCTGTTACCCCCCTCTCTCCCCTCTTGCCCAGCAGTAACAGCAGCATCCTCTTTTCTCCCTCCCACCCCAGGTCCCAGCATCCCCCCTCCACTGTACTGCTTGCTTTTCCCTCTTTCCTGGGTTGTCCTGACACAGTGCCCGAGCAGCAGCCGTTCCTAGACACTTATTCTCTTCAGAGTTATCAGTGTATGCTATCATAAGAAAGGTAGAATGGATTCATTCTATGAAGATGCATGATGTTTGTGATGGTACAGGCCATGTTAGGTGTCATTTCATATACAAAAGTGAATTTAGGCAATGCAAAGTGTCCAATGAGGAAAAACCTGGCACCGGGATTTTTATGTAGATTCAGATCAATGTCAACATTCCTCCATTAACAAAGTACCTGCTCTGTAATATGACAACTATAAATCTATTATAGAGGGTATGGGCAATAAAAGATTCCCTTTTATTCTTTCAAACCCTTTATTTTCTACTGATTCCAGTTGAGTTACTGGGTTAAAATTGAATTTAAAAGATTTTAAAAACAATATTTAGGGTAGGACTTAGGACAATTTGTTAATTAAGTTACACTGTTTCAATGTATATCAAACATAAGTTCCAAATAGTTAATTAAGTTTCTCTGTTACTATGTAATAATAATAAGACACCGTTGTCATATTATTCCATGAGTTAATCTGTAAACCGATGTGATATGCCATATCAAATGTCGGTATATAAAAAACAAACAAATAAATAAATAAATGTGTTTTAGGGTTTATGTATTTTCCCTGTTTTGACATCTGAATGAGAACATAAGACCATAATATTTGCCATACTGGGTCAGACCAAAGGTCCATCAAGCCCAGTACCCTGTTTCCAACAGTGGCCAAGCCAGGTCAGAAGTTCCTGGCAGGATCCCAAAAGGTTGATATATTCCATGCTACCTATCCCAGGGATAAGTAGTGGGTTTCCCCAGGTCCACCTTAATAATGGTTTATGGACTTTTCCTCCAGGAACTTGTCTAACCTTTTTTAAACTCAGCTACACTAACACCACATCTTTAACATGTAAGTAGGCTCAGTGTGGTCCCTTTGTCCTTCTTTGCCTTTTTAAAAAAAAATCATCTTCAAATTTTAAAAAAAGGATGATAAAATGTCATTCATATCAGAACGAGGCGGCTAATATACTGTGCGATTCAGTAGGTGTATATGTGTGTGTGTGTGTGTGTGTGTGGTGGGGAGGGGAGGAGGAGGAAGCTTTAACTCATATAAAAAGTGTTTGTGCAGCATTTTTACAATATGCAGCCCCTCCGAGTCACATTTCTGTAACATAGGAGGCAATTGCTTTTTTTTCATATTTTTTGAGGCAATTACTTTTGGGCTATACATTTTTTGAAGCTCTATTTATTAAGACTTTTTTTGCATCATTCTGTATGAATCAGACTCTACTTGCACGTAAACAAGGATTTAAAAATAGTCATAAAAGTCCACTTAGCAACAGTTAAAAGCACAAATTTATAACTGTAGAACACTTAGTACTGAAACACTTATTAAAAGAGGCACATTGTTTTAAAGTTTATGCTGTCAGAAGTTAAATATTTTAAGGAGTTTTAAAACACAAATATACATTTTTATGACTGATTCTGGAGAGATGGGAAAAAAAAATAAAACCTCACTCTGTGGTCCAGAAAAAAATAACAGAGAACTGACAGAAAATAGTGCAGATTATCTTCAGAGGTCAGAGACAGAGGTTATTCAATTTCAAAACTCACTCTATTTCTGGGACAAGGAAATGACAGATAAAAGGACAAAAAGACTTATTTCCTACTGCAACAATAAAAGATAATCAGTTTTGTCGCCACCCATTCCAAGTGAAAAGCTACCCAATGCTCATAATTATTCTACAGTAACCTTGATTCTGGGAACTGAGAAGTTTTCTGTCCATTTTGGATAACAGGTCATTAACCCACCAGCAGCCACTATAAACATCATCTTGCTCAGCACAGCTGTTCATGCCACTAGCTCGCCAGTATAAAGAGAAAGAGGATGTAGCCGATATGCATACAGTTGCAACAGATTTTGCCTTTCCTATATGGTAATGTTTACTGCCTCCTGTGGGCTCACCTACAATGTGACAGTTCATGTTTCAAAGATATTTTATGCTTACAAGTAATATATATATATATATATATATAGTTATGTAACCCTTTTCTTGGAAGGAGCATTTTCCTTCAGGGCACACAAAAAGAATTTATAAATTGGGGCTGTCTTCCTTTGCCACCCGTTCGCTCCTCCTTGTGAGCCCAGGGGTGAATCCTTTCGGGGGAGGGCAACTAGTGTTTCTGGCCCAAGAGGTGAAGTTTTTTCTTTTGTCAGTGTGCAGCTTGTTGGCTGAAATGGTGTTGCGACGATGCATCTCTGGGACAAAAAGAACAGGGCACAGAGCTGGGTGTTCAAAATAAAAAAGTTTACTGATTGTGTAAAAAATGTAATCAATGTCAACTTGAATAAATAAATGAATGTACCGCTAGATGTGTCTTGTGCTCTGTGTTAGTCTGCTGACTTGTGTTCCGGGTAATTCCTGACACTCCTTCACTGAGTATGTGAGAGGCCAAGACTCCTCTGGGGTAATCCTATTCTACACAGGGTCCCCTTTAGAAGCACACAGTCCTACCTGAGTCCACCAGTAGATCTGAAATGCTTCCCGGCCTGTGCCTGTGTCCCGGGGGGAAGACCCTGTGGAAGGTCTTCAGTTCTGCTCTTCCTTCTCCTTTTTTGCTTCATTGGACCTCTCAGAAGGCAAAGTCTTGACTGACAAGGATCAGGCACACTGCCCAATCTCCAAATGAGAGGAGGGGTGACTAAAACACCTCCTCTCAACAAAAGAGAATACTTTTCAATGTCTAAAATCTTTTGAGATGACATTGTCACTGGAACTCTTCTCTGTTCTAGAAAGGTACTAGCAGGTCTTAAGTGACCTGGCCCCTGGATCTGGAGAATAGCCTTCACCAAGAGCACCGGGCTTCAAATCCAGCAAAACAGTTTGCAAAGAAGTCAAAACATCCTGAAAACGTCTTTCTCTAAATTCGGGTGTATCCAGCATGGTAGGGAGTGCCCAGGAAGGAGTAATCTCAAAACTATGCTAAAAAGAAACCACTCTAACAGAGCTCTTTTCCCTTCAAAATCTCAACTCAAATACCATACCTCCTATTATTGTAGTCTCTAGTTATAGACAAGCTCCACCCACTCAGGCAGCCTTTAGTGGAGGAGCTGAAATGTGGTATTCCTGCAAGATGATTTGTGGGCTATGAGGGACAGCTAGTGGTTAACCCCTAGGGGTGTCACAGTTATATAAAACAAACACCATATGCAGGGCCAGCGTAAGGGTATCAGGCACCCTAGGCAAACCTTCAGTCTTGTCGCCCTTCCCCCCCCCACCTCGACTCCAATCTCCTTCCTCCCAATAATAGTAAAACCAATATTTTGAAAAAGAATATTGCAAAATAGCTGACAAACAGAATAACTTTCAATAATTAAAAACTCATATTTAAAAAAATATTCCAAACACCAAAAAAAAAACTGCAAAACAGCAGACACAACAAAAAACACCCAGTGACTAGAACTAACAAGGATAGAAATCTGCCAGCTCTCCATACCTGGAAACTTTGATTAACAGATGCCCTGAAAGGGTGGGGAGGGGGGGTTGTTGAGCACAAACGTTTATCCTCTTTCATTCTCACATATACACCCACGTTCTCTCCAATCACACAGGCTCTCCTATGCACACTGTCCCTCACTCTCATATATACACATTCCCTTTCTCTCTCACATACACACACCCTCACTCCCTTACTAGGCTCTCTCTCTGTCTTTCACACACTGACACCATCACTCTCTCCCTCTCTCTCTCATTTCACAGACCTCAATTTCCTCCTCTCACTCAGACACTAACCCTCACTCCCTCACACAGGATTCCCCTCTTTCTCATTCACACATGCGCTATCTCGCTCTGTCTCTCACATACATTCACACCCAATCTCACAAAGGCTCCCTCTCTCTTTCTCTCTCATTCAAACATAGGGTCCTTCTCTTACTCAAACACACAAGCTCACTCTCTCACATACTCCCACAGGCTCCCTCTCTATAACACACATGCCTTCACACCCTCAAAGCTCACAGGTGTCCTCTCTCTCTCTCTCTCACTGACACACCCTCACTGCTCACATGTGCTTTTTCTCTCTTCCTGACAAATATACCCTCCCTCTCTCTTATACACACCACACTAATTCTCTCTCGGTCATATCCAAATGCACAGTCTCTCGGTCTTTCATCCTAGGCTTATCTCCTCTGAGTCTCCACTGGTATGACACCCCTACAGCTCTCCTGGGCCTCTTCTCTCCTTCTTCAGCCGCAGGCAGGATGTGCTCCACCCGTGGCTCTCTCGGGCCTCTCTCCCATGCCTCTTCAGTTGCTACCAGGTTGGGATCCACCCACTTCTCTCAGGCCTCTGGTCCATTCTGCTTCAGCTACAGCCTGGATGGGTTTCACCCGTAGCTCTCCCAGGCCTCTCTCCTCTGCCGTTTCAGCTGCTGTCAGGATGGCTTCCACCTGTGTTTCTCCTGGGCCTCTCTCCCCTGCCTTGTCAGCCACAGCCGTGATGGGTTCCATCTGTGGCTCACTGCCCTTTCTTCATCAGTTGCTGATGGAATGGGCTCCACCTGCAGCCTCACTGCCTGGGCATTTCTCCCCTGCTTGTCAGCTGCATCCCTGCTGGATCTTTATTCCCTGGGTCTTCAGCCACTGGGACAGGAGCTTGTGCTTGCAATTTTTATCACTCCCTAAGGGTTGGCGACCTAGGTGACCGCCTAGTTCACCTAATGGATCCGCCAGTCCTGAACATATGATACAATCGATAATTACCTGTGCTGCTATGGTACTGCAATGGTCAATCTCCTAATAAAAAGGAACTAAACATTTCTCAAAATATCAGCTTATTTCTTTCTTATTTCTATTTTTTCCTCTCTTGTTTGTATTCCTTTCCTTTCTCTTTTTTTTTTTGTCTGATATTCCATTCTATCATCATCATCGTCTTCATTATCAGGTGCCATCTTTGATAGGAAGGTTGGCAACTAGAATGTGCCATTTCTCTCTGTGCTTTGCTTTCTTCTTCTACCCATGTTTTCTGATTTTGACCATTTTTTAAATGTCATCACCACAGACTTCTCTGCTTTCCTCTATCACTTTTGTTTTCTATGATGGCCAACAGTTAGCTAATTTGCCACCAAAGGCTCTGAGGATATGACCATCAATTCAATGCATCTTCTTTGGCTTCCTCTTCTTGCAAATATCACTCTTCCCACACATCTAATGGCTGATGACTCCATGCTAACTTGTTTATCCCACCTAAGGCTCTCCTTAACTACTGATGCCCCTTGTGGAGCAACTTTCTGATTAGGATCTGTCTGCAGATACCCTTTGTATTATGGAATGGGAATCAAGGGAAATCACAGATAAATTCCTATGTTAAACCCCACTCATGAATTTCATGGTTTTGAACTGACATGATAAGAATGGTCCCTATTAGACAGGTTCAGGACAGCAAAGGTACTATGCAGTCAACTTTCATCGCAGAAGGCTTAAAGACAAACCAATGTCACTTATAGAGAGACAAACTGTTGAACAGTATCAATGTCCCTCTACAAGGATTAATAACTCAGCCAACAAGGAAGACAAGACATTGCTTCTCTTTGCAGATTTGCATTTGCTAAATAAATGAATAATCTCTTTCTTCTTTTGGGCAGGATTTCTCTCCAGCATCCCCTTACCCAATCATTTGAGATAATTTTCCTCCAGCTTCAATTTTATATATATATATTCAAATTTTTATAAAATATAAGCATGCATGAATTAAAAATCAGAAAGAGGGAGAGAGAAAACAGTATAATCATTTTGTTTGCTCTTAATACAGACCAAATTATTTAAAAGATGAATACTGCTGCTGTAAGATGAAACACTGTTGATATTCTGCTCCCGTTATTATGATGCAGATCCCCAGGGCTTTATTATTTAAATAAAAATTCCCAGCTCAGAGATGTGTCAGCAGACAGGCAAGTGTTTCCCTCATTTATGAAGTAAAGATGAAACAAATTCACTCCACTTTTTATACGTCTAGCAGACACATAACTTAGGACTTACACACAAAAATGCATCTGTTTGAAAGTTCAGTCCTAAAGTTGCTAAGTAAAGTACACACACGTTAAATATGGGAAGATGAATCAATGTTTTTCTCTGCCGCAAAAATTGCTTCAGTTTTGCCTCAGCATTTTTTCTCACTGGAATACTGGAATATTTACAATGATATATCATTTGCACCAGAGCAAAACTTTAATTCATCTGTCCCATGTAACTGTGTGTGTACTTAGCAGCTTTAGGACTGAAGTTTCAAATGGATTTAGTTGTGTAGGTATGTCCCGAGCATAAAAAGACTGCTAGATGTCCTGGTTTGCCACTCAGTATCTTACCATTTTAAATGTAGAAGATCTTAATTATCTAAAAGAGAAGTTAATTACAAAATAATATAGTACCATTGTAAATGATGACAGAAAAAGACCATATTGACCCAACCAGTCTGCCCAATTGAGATTCGCCTACTTTAGGTAAATAAGCATACATCACCATCCATACACAATCACACACCAGTTCTCCACCCCCATCCCTCCATATCTTTTATCTGAATGCTCAAACCTTTTTCTACCATTCCCCTGCATATTGGTCCCAAGCATGCACAGCATCTGTTAAAGTCCTAGCCGCCACCACCTCCTCTAGTAGGCCATTTCAGGTCTTATCCTCCTCTTTGAGTCCTATAAGACTATCACTTAAACCAACCCTCCATTCCCCCTCCATGTGTTTGCACAAAGCCACAAAACCAGCAGGGACATTGTCCAAAACAATTAATCTCCACATGCTCATTCAAGTTTGGGTTTTAACCAAGGTCACTCCATACAGGCTACTTTAGCCTTCTTAGAAGCCCAGTGCTTCCATACTGCTGCTGTTGGGGGTCACATGTATTATACTTCCATGTCCTGTAATATATACATTTTGGGTATTAATTTAATTTAACATTCATACCCTGTCTCTCCATTATACTACCCAAGGCAGGCAACAATAAAACAGTGCTGTATTTCCAAATGTTTAGCTGTCTAACATTTTTTTTTAAAGGAGCTTCATAGTTAGGAAAGTCAACAGAAAAAGATTTATTTGTATTTTATTTGTATTTTAAAATACCCACAATCATCTGTAGATCACAGCAGGGCCTGGAACGATAAAGAAATGTGGTTCCAGAGCATAGCATAATGTGGAGTGAGGAGAAGCAGAATAGGAAATGGTGGAAGAGTGGGAAGTGAGAAGAGCAGTGGGGGAGATAGATACACCCCAGTGTGCTTATCCTTCACAGGTGGGGCCATTAAAGGCTTTGTTACCCTTCAGGGCTGGAAATTCTCACCAACTAGCTCTTTCACATTTCCTCTTACTCCCAAGGCAGGATCCTTTGGGGGGGGGTTGGGAGGGAGGAGTGGAGGAGTGGAGGGAAAGATACACTTTCAGAGCCCAGTGTGACAAGGATGTCCTTTTTACACTTTTCTTTATTGTCCCTTATGTTCCTTTGGGGAGGATGCTTTTCCTTAAGGTGGGTGCAATGAGTGTAAAAGAAGTACTTTGGAGCCACTGATTTAGTGTCCAAAATGAAAGTCTTTACTGATTACTATTGGCGATGAATGGCACAATAATCAAACTGTAGCACCACAGAATTTTCTTATCAATTAATTACAGTCTCTATCCCTCTATCTCCATTTTTAAAGATGGCGCCGGCCATCCAGTGCTCCCTCCATGTGACAGGGGCCGGCCAATGGCACGGATACCCTGTCACATGGTAAGGGCAAAGGGCCATCGGCGCCATTTTGATTAGTGGCAGCTGACGGCACGGGAATGGGAGATCGCTCCTGGGACCCCCACTGGACCACCAAGTACCTGTAAAACGTTTTTTGGGGGGTCGGGAGGGTGGGGGAAGCTAAGGGATTAGTTTTAAAGTGTCAGGGTGGGTTTAGGGGTTATTTTTGTGTGCCGTTTTTCCCGCCCTCCTCCAAAATGATAAGAGAACCGCCACGAACAATATTGTGGGGTTTTCCTATCGTTTTGGGGAAGCCCCCGATTTTTGACGATTTTGAAAATATCGACGATATTTTCAATCGTCCGAAGCCCGATTCACATCCCTACTCCAAATACAGAGTTCCCCAATCCCTGTGCCCAAGAAGGCCCAGAT
Organism: Rhinatrema bivittatum; assembly: GCF_901001135.1. Classification (NCBI taxonomy): domain Eukaryota; kingdom Metazoa; phylum Chordata; class Amphibia; order Gymnophiona; family Rhinatrematidae; genus Rhinatrema; species Rhinatrema bivittatum. Next base: position 646,280,899 of record NC_042616.1, on the reverse strand, counting down.
GGGTCAAAAAGCTCCTACCATGAAAAATCTCAAATGCCTCAAAAACAACCCAGTGGGATATCCTGACTACCTGGTGAGTAGATTGGAAGGAAAACCCTCCAGACTCTGGTCAGCATCCCCAGGCTGGGTTAGCCTGATTCCACTGACTAAGCCTGAAAAATTAGCTCCTATACTCATTTTAACTCTTAACAAACCTAAAGGTTGTTAAATAGCTCTAAGGGGGCTAGCCTCTCAAGACCACTCAAAGGGAGTGGCTGCATTTGAATGGTACTTTTCCCTCACAATAACCTGCACTTTTACTGATTAAACTAAGAATTTACCCAGGTCTTACTGGTGATTTAACCAAAGGGTCAGACAAAGGTGGAAAGAAGGGGAGGAAGAGAGAGAGAAAGAGGTTAAATGGAGGGGAGCGAGAGAAGGGAGTAAAAGATAGAGAAGTGGGAGAGAAAAATGAAAGGAAAGGGAAAGATCTTCCATTCTCTCTTTCCCTTACTCTCACCTCTCCATATCTATCCCCTTTCTTTTTTTCCCTTCTCTTTTACACCTTTCTATCGCTATCCCTTCTCCCCTCACTACCCTGGGTTCTAGCTCTTGCTGCTGGCTCTGTGCTATGGTTGCCATTCAGTCTCCCTTCCAACAAAAAGCAGCCACCCCCTATGTCTGCTCCCTCCTTCTTCCCCACCTTTATCCCCTACACAGGCCTCCACTCACCCTACCAAGGGCCTCACTCTTACCCCCTTCTTCTTCCATTTTTCTTCCACTCTCTCACCCCACTGAGGAACTCTATTCTTCCCAATTCCTCTTCCATTTCCTCTTCAGGCCTCCTCTCATCCCCCTTCCCTCCCCACAAAACTCTAATTTCTTCCTCTGCTCCACATTCCCTCAGCTCCATTATCTCATTTTTTTATACAGGAAGGTATTGGGGTTAGTCCTGGGCCTAACAACTTCTAGGAGAGGGGCGGTGTCAGCATCAGTAAGCTGTAGGTGATCATAGGGCCTGTGAGTCCACAAGTGCCTATTGCCTCCTAGTAGCCCTGTCTCCTGCACAGGTATCCTTTTCAAACAGAAAGGTCATGTGTAAGGGGGAGGCTGGTCAACTGTGGTATCTGTGAACATACATTGGTACACAAGCCCCATAATTACTTATGATCTGCTGTCACCACTACACTCTCTTAGCAATCAGGCCTAGGACCAGTCTCAGCCTTTTCCCGGGGTGGGATGTCTCCAAATGGGTTATATCTAAAGCTTTCATATGCAAAATTCCTTGAAGGACTATATCTTTTTTCCCAAGCCCTTAGTGACAGTGCTTTAAGGGCCCAGGTCTTGTTAAGATCTTAGTCTATTATTTTGTTGCAGGATCTAATATTTTTTGTCATTTTTTTTTTTGGCCTATGTGATTATATTATTTTTATGGATGCTTTGTCTTTGTAACTTGTCTCAAACGTTTGTAGAGAGTGGGCTATAAATCTTTTAAATAAACAAATAAACCTCAAGTGCTGGTAGAATGACCAATTATTGATATTTCAGCAGCAATGGATCTGGCATTTACAAATGATTTTCCAGGGAAGTAGAGTAAATTTAAGTCATATGCATTCAATAAAAAAAACTCCAAGAAAAAATTTGGAGAGATATTACTTGTGATATAAGCTTGTCTTTTGAAAGTAATCCCAATAGTGACTTGAGATTGAAACAGTTCACTCTCTTTCAAAACTTTATAAATATTCCTTGAATTTCCTGTCTCCTAGTAGATGGCTAATGTGATGAATACATACATAGTTTCTCTCAATGGACATCAGAGTCTTTGAGTTGAAACAAACTAGTCATTATTTATCTTGAATATTGTGGCTTAGAACTGCATCAGTATCATATGTCGAAACAGTATATACTGCATGACAATCAGCAATTCCTTTTTGTTATAATTCAGCAATACTGCTTCATACAACATTAGCTGCTTGATCATAAATTCCTCTTTGTAATGGCTGATCCATGTTTCTCAGATCAACCCCGGAGCCTTTTTAAAAAATGAATGTTACTTGGCCACCCTCCAATCCTCAGGTAGCTTTTCTTATTTTAATGAGAAGTTTGAAATTACTAGCAATAAGTCTATTTAATTTTTTTAGTTCTTTCAGAACTCTGAAGTACGTACTCTTTAGTATGCCTATTTGCTTTATTGCATCTTCCCGGTTCACTATGATTTTGATTGGTTTTTCTGATTCATCATTCTCAAAAAATATTTCTGATATAGAATTCTTTCCAACACTGTCCTGAGTAGAGACCAATGCCAAGAATTCATTTAGTTTTTCTGCTAAGGCCTTGTCTTCCTTGAGCGCTCCTATTACACTTCAGACATATAGTAGTCCAACTAACTCCTGCAAAAGATTTTGAGCTGTTGCCTCTCTAGCAAGCTTCTTTTCAAATTATCTTTTGGCTTGCCTTATTAATGCTATCTATCTATCTATCTATCTATCTATCTATCTATATATATATATATATATCTCAAACTTGCCAGTATTTATGCTCTTTTCTATTTTCTTCATTTAGATCCACCTTTTTGAAAAAATTCCTTTTAGCTTTAATAGCCATTTTTACCTCACCATTTAACCATGCTGGCAATAGTTAGTTCTTTTTTCTATCTTTTTAAATACATGGAAGACATTAGTCTGGGCTTGTAAGATGGGGTGTCTATGCACATGCAAACTTTACATTTTTTTCAGCCCCTATGTTTAGTTTTTTTTCTAATTCCCTCATTTTATCAGAGACCCCCTTTTAAAGTTAAATATTACAACAGTAGTTTTCCTTAATGCCTTCCCTTTAGTGATTATGTTAAATTTGATTACATTATGATTATTATTGCCAAGTGGTCCCATCACCTTACCTCTTGCACCAGATCCTGCATTGCAATGTGGATTAGATTTAGAGTAGTATCTCCACTTGGTTTCAGGACCAGTTGCTCCATGAAACATTTATTTATGGCATTTAGAAAAACTTTCCCCTAGCATGCCCCGATGAAATATTTATCAATCACTTTTTGGGTGATTAAAATCTCCCATTATTATTGTGTTTCCTAATTTGTTACTAAATTCTGTTAGCATTTCTGTTAGCAGTAGGAATTGACACAGATTGTGGAAAAAGAATCTCAATCACTCACACACACACACAGTCAGACAGTATACACACTGTAGTCAGTATATACTGACTTCTTTTTCCACCCACAGAAAGTCAGAGAGAGGACCGGAAGGCTCATCTGCATATATTACCCAGCAGCCCCAGGAGGGAACTCTAGAGGTCACTGCGAATGAGCCAAGCTTCAGGCTCCACTGCCCCAGTATCCAGAGGCCCCACACTCCTTGCAACAGAAGAAGACAAAAAGACTTATCTGCATTCATTCCATAGGTCACATGGAGATAGTAGTCCAGTAGTAACAGGGAGACTTTCCAGTCTTTTGCTCTAAGTGCCACATTTATGACTATCTCCCAGCTGGCAAAAGGTAAGTATATGTGCACTAGGTACAAAGAACTCCTAACCCTCAGAGAATGAGTGCAATCTCTGGAGGCTAGAGTGGCAGACCTGAAGGAGCAAAGGGAGACAAAGATGTATATAGAGGAGACCTTCAGTAATATAGTAGAAAAGTTCCATCTCCAATTTGGCAGCCCTTGTGCTGCCTTGGAGGAGAAAGGTCACCTGGAAGGAGAGCATCACCTTGGTGAGGCAGAAAGCAATCCTGTAGCTAGGACCTACACTCCAAGTGAAGTAATATTCTTTCGCACTGAGGATATGTGTCCAGGGGCACATGACCAGGAGGGAAAGGTTAGGAAGGCTATTGTATTTGGTGAATCGATTATTAGAAAGGTTGATAGTTGGGTGGCTATTGAATGTGAGGATTGCTTGGTAACTTGCCTGCCTGTGCAAAGATGGTGGACCTCATGTTAGGAACTGTGGACCCTAGGGCCGACCAGCGGAGAGAGAAGGATGGAAGATCTCCGCAGTAGAGGAGTGGCCAGGAGGCAGAGGATGCCAGGATACCAGTGGTGAACGTCACCCTTGGAGACTCGAAGTTCCCCCGGGAGGAGCCCGTGAGAACCAGAGCCGCTGGGACTTAGGCGAAATCTCCCGGGGATGAGTCTCGATGTCACAGAGAAGATGGTGCAGGTCGGTGGAACAATCCAAGGATCAGGGCTGGAGACAAACAAAATAACCAGGAGACGAGCCAGATCAGTACCAGGAAGACAAGGCAATGGATCAGGGGTCAAGACTGGAACCAGAGCGGGAACAGGATCAGGAGCAAGGCTGGAGCAGGAACGGAAGCAGGATCAAGGCTGGAGCAGAAACGGAACAGCAAGTAGATACTCACGCCGGTGTGAACCTCTTTGCAAGGCTTCTGGAGCTGGACCTGGATTTAAATACCCTGCCAGCATCTGACGTCACTCCGGGGGCCGGCCGAGGTTTCCTGCGCCTGCAGCTTTAAGAGCTGCCTCATTATGCGTGCGCGTAGCTAATGGGTGGGGCCAAGCCGGAGGACACGACAGCGTCTCCCTCGTGGAGACAATGCAGCGGGGAAAGGCTTGTGCAGGCCCGTACCGGAGTTGGGGAGGCCAGCTGAGCATCGGGGTCTTCGGTGGAGGTAAGAACCCGGTCACAGGAACCGCAACCGGGATCGCAACAGTACCCCCCCCTTACGCCCCCTCCTTGGAGAACCGGGCTTCCCAGGATGATCCAGGTGAAATTGAAGTAGAAGCAATTTGTCTAGAATGTTGCGGGCAGGTTCCCAGGTGTTGTCTTCAGGGCCACAGCCCTCCCAGGACAGCAGATACTCCCATCTACGATGAACGAAGCAGACGTCTAAAACTTCACGAACCTGAAAAACTGTCTCTGCTGTGGAAGGTATCTCTAGGGTTCAGGTGGTGTGCAATGAAATTTGGAGAGAATCACAAGTTTGAGAAGGGAGACGTGGAAGACATTATGAATCTTCAATGTAGAGGGCAAGCGTAGGCGATAAGATACTGCACCCACTTTCTACGCAATTCAAAATGGTCCGAAGAACTTAGGTGCCAGTCGCTGAGAGGGCAGACGCAGATGGATTTTCTTTGAACTTAACCAAACCTTGTCTACAGGCAGGAAGGTTGGAGCTGGATGACGATGCCGATCGGCAAATTTCTTTGCTGTCGCTGCTGTGCGCTGAAGTTTCTTTTGAATAGTGTTCCAGAGAATGTGAAGCTGTTGGGCCGCTGGAGATGGGACTGTTACTGGCAGTGGCAGTGGCAGTGGCAAAGGTATCTTGGGCTGTTTTCCATTTACCAGCAGGAATGGGGACTTCCCCGTGGAAGAGTGCGTATGATTGTTGTATGAAAACTCAGCCCATGGTAAGAGAGATACCCAATTATTCTGACTCTCAGTAGCAAAGGCCCACAGGAAAGCCTTCAAGGTACGATTGGTGCGCTCCACTTGTCCGTTGATTTGCAGATGAAATGCTGAGGAGAGGTCCAACTGAACCCCAAATTTTTTGCTCAATGCCCGCCAATACCTTGCAGTGAATTGAGGACCCCTATTTGACACAATATATAAAGGTAGACCGTGAGCCCGAAAGATGTGCTGCGTGAACAGCTGGGCCAATTCTGGAGCTGATGGTAATTTGGGTTAGGGAACGAAGTGGGCCATTTTAGAGAAACGGTCCATGGTAACCCAAATAACCATCTTCCCTTCAGAGGAAGGCAGGTCCACCACAAAGTCTGTGGAAAGATGTGTCCATGGTTCCACCGGGACTGGCAGGGGCTGGAGAAGTCCCCATGGGCGGCCCGGAATAGGTTTCTGTTTTGTACATGTGGGACAAGAACTGACATACTGGTTGATATCTTGCCTCATGTGGGGCCACCAATAGTATCGAGTCAAGAGTTCCAGAGTTTTAGTTCTCCCAGCATGTCCAGCAGTAAGGGAGTCATGACCCCAAGCCAGAACCTTCTTCCGAAGTCGAAGTGGCACTACCATCCTGTCTCCCGGGTTGATGGTGGTGCTTGCCACACTAACTCTTGCAGGGGCAAGGATATACTGGGGTGGTTTATCCTCCTCCTCCAACTCCATGATATGGGATAAAGCATCTGCTCGTACATTCTTTGTCACAGGTCGATAATGTAACGAGAAATTGAAGCGACTGAAGAAGAGGGACCAACGAGCTTGTCTAGGGTTCAAGCGCTGAGCCCGGCATAAGAACTCCAGGTTTTTGTGGTCAGTATACAGTATAATAGGATGTTGAACCCCCTCCAGCCACTGCCACCACTCCTCAAACACCAACTTGATGGCCAGTAGCTCCTTGTCCCTGATACCATAGTTTTTCTCTGCTGCAGAGAACCTGCGGGAAAAATAGGAGCATGGCAGTAATTTCCCGGTACTGAGGACTTGGCTGAGAATGGCACCTACGGCAAGATCTGAAGCATCCACTTCTACAATGAATGGGCGCAGAGGATCTGGGTGGTGTAAACATGTATCTGTCAGAAAAGCCTCCTTCAATTCCTTGAATACCCGGCATGCCTCCAGAGGCCAGTTCTTGGTGTCCGCCCCTTTCCTTGTAAGGGCTGTGAGGGGAGCCATCCTTTGAGAATAATGTGGGATGAATTGCCTGTAGAAGTTAGCCAACCCCAGAAAACGTTGCAGAGCCTTGACGCCCATCGGCTGAGGCCATTCTCGATTCTGGGTCCATCTGGAATCCCGTAGCTGAGACGATATACCCCAAGAAGGGGAGCGACTCCTGCTCGAAGAGGCATTTTTCCAATTTTGCAAATAGACGATTCTCCCTTAGAATTTGTAACACTTGTCTCACATGTTGGCGATGGGTGTGTAGATCCTTGGAGTAGATCAACAAGTCTTCAAGGTAGACAATAACGGAGGAGTGGAGCATCTCTCACAGTACCTCATTCATCAAGTGTTGAAAGACTGCGGGGGCGTTACATAACGCAAAGGGCATTACCAGGTACTTGTAATGTCCATCCCGGGTATTGAAGGCAGTCTTCCATTCATCCCCTGGGTGGATGCGTACCAGATTGTAGGCTCCACGAAGGTCAAGTTTGGTGAATACCTTAGCCCCCTGTAAGCGATCAAGAAGTTCTGGAATCAGAGATAGTGGATAGCGATCTCTACAGGTAATAGCATTTAATCCTCTATAATCAATGCAGGGGTGAAGAGATCTGTCCTTCTTTCCCACAAAGAAGAACCCGGCCCCTGCTGGTGACTTGGGTGGACGAATGAATCCATGAGCAAGGTTCTCGGAGATATATTTTGACATGGCTTGTGTCTCGGGGAGAGAGAGCAGATAAACCCGCCCCCTAGGAGGAGTGGTGCCCTGTAACAAGTCTATAGCACAGTCGAACGGATGATGCTGGGATAACAGCTCCGCCTTCTCTTTAGAGAATACATCTGAAAAGTATTTATATTGGGAAGGTATTGCTAGAGCAGTAGTCATTAAGGCAATGCTGGGATGAGGCCGGTCAGGCAGGCAAGTAGCAAAAAACCTTGGGTTCCAAGTGGCCACTTGGAGAGAATCCCAATGAATGACAGGTGAGTGTTTCTGGAGCCAGGGTAACCCCAGTACAATGGGATGCCCTGCTTTTTCAAGTACCAGGAAAGTTATTTGTTCCATATGGAGGATTCCCGTCCGGAGAGTCAAAGGCTTGGTAGTGGTATTGACACATCCCGGAAGTAAAGTACCCCGGATGGAGGTGATGCGGAGAGGTGGAGTACGGGGCCTTACCGGGAGCCACAGTTGCTGCACCAGCTCAACCAGGATAAAGTTCCCTCCTGCCCCGGAATCAATAAAGGCCACAATACAAGCAGAGGCCCAGTGTTCGTCGTCGTCTTCTTTCCTCCGGTGTTAGGGAGCTTCGACCTAACTGCATTGGTTCCTCTCCCTGAGGATCCGAATGAGAGGTTGCTGAAGAGTGAGATGGCATTAGGGGTTTTGAAAAGGTGGGAGCCAGTGAGACTTGTCTCTTGGGTGGGCAGAGTTCTCGAGTCCTTTGCTGTAACCGGTGGTCGATCCTTCCAGCCAGATCAATTAGATTATTCAGATCATCCGGGAGATCTTTGGCTGCCAGCTCATCCTTTATCCATGCTGCCAACCCTTCCAGGAATATACCTCTCAGGCTGTCCTCGTGCCAGCCCACCTCTGAGGCCAGAGTCCGGAATTCAATAGCATAATCTGCCAATGAACGAGACCCTTGGCGAAGTTGTAATAGTTCTGTGGTCGCCGTGGAGTGGCGTGCTGGTTCATCAAATATTTGTTTAAAGTTAAGGATAAACTGCTGAAGGTTACCCAGCATGGGGTCATTGCGTTCCCACAATGGTGATGCCCAGGACAGGGCCTTCCTGTCTAGCAACGAGAGAATGTAGGCTACCTTCATGGAGTCGGTCGGGAACTGGTTCGGTAGCAGGGCGAACCGTATATAACACTGGTTTAAGAAGCCGCGGCAGTGTTTGGCTTTGCCTGAATAGCATGGTGGCACCAGCAACTGTGTGGGAGCTGCGTGTTCATAAGCGGGACCCACCGGAGGTATCGGTGGTGCCTCTGGTGGCTGGGCATCCAGGTGGTTGGCTAAACGTTCCACCGTGGCTGCCAGGACACCCAGGCAGTGCTGTTGTTGTTGAAGCCTTTGCGCCAATCCAGGAATGGCCTGTAGTCCAGACATGTCTGCTGGGTCCATGGCCTTGCAAACTGTTATGGACCCTTCGGCTGGCCAGCGGAGAGAGAAGGATGGAAGATCTCCACAGTAGAGGAGTGGACAGGAGGCAGAGGATGCCAGGAGACCAGTGGTGAACTTCACCCTTGGAGACTCGAAGCTCCCCTGGGAGGAGCCCGTGAGAACCAGAGCCGCTGGGACTTAGGCGAAGTCTCCCAGGGACGAATCCCGATGTTGCAGAGAAGATGGAGCAGGTTGGTGGAACAATCCGAGGATCAGGGCTGGAGACAGACAGAATAACCAGGAGACGAGCCAGATCAGTACCAGGAAGACAAGCCAATGGATCAGGAGTCGAGACTGGAACCGGAGTGGGAACAGGATCAGGAGCAAAGCTGGAGCAGGAACGGAAGCTGGATCAAGGCTGGAGCAGGAACGGAAGCAGGATCAAGGCTGGAGCATAAACAGAACAGCAACTAGATACTCACGCCGGAGTGAACCTCGTTGCAAGGCAATCTTCTGGAGCTGGACCCGGATTTAAATACCCTGCCGGCGCCTGATGTCACTCCGGGGGCTGGCCGAGGTTTCCCGTGCCTGCAGCTTTAAGAGCTGCCTCTTTGCGCCTAAGTCTCCCTCGTGGAGACGCTGCAGCCTAAGTCTCCCTCGTGGAGACGCTGCAGCGGGGAAAGGCCTGTGCAGGTGCATACCGGTGTCGGGGAGGCCAGCTGAGCCTCAGGGTCTTCGGTGAAGGTAAGAACTTGGTCGCGGTTCCCACGACCAGGATCAACACCTCACGCATTGCATAGATAGGATTTTAGTTAGTGCTGCGGAGAAGCCAGCTGTCTTTGGTAAATGTGAATACCAATGACCTAGAAAATTGCAGGAGGGAGGTTCTGGAAGTCAAATTTAGGAATTTTAGGTAGAAAGTTGAAATCCAGAATCTCTAGGTTTGCAGTTTCAGAAATGCTCCCCATTCCACGTGCAAGACCGCAGAGACAGGCAGAGCTCCTGAATCTCAATGCATGTATGAGACGATTGTGCAGGGAAGAGGCTTTTAGGTTTGTTAGGAACTGAGCATCATTTTGAGGAAGAAGCCTGTCTTTTCCAAAAGGATGGGCTCCATCTTAAACAAAGTGGAACCCGGCTGCTGGCACTAATTTTTAAAAAATAGCTAGAGCAGCTCTTAAACTAGATGATGGGGGAAAGCTGGCAGTCACTCAAAAGTTCATGGTTTGGAATATTGTATCATTGAAGGATACTCAGAGACAGGGAATTTAGGGCATCTCAGTATAGAGCTTTCAATAAATGTTAAAGTGGACCAAGTGCTTTTAAGTAAATAGCAGAAACAGCAGAAAGACTCCAAACTGCCCCTGTTAACTGATAAGCAGGTTGTTAATATAAATAAAAAGAATACTTTGAAATGTCTCTATACATATGTTAGAAGTCTAAAAAATAAGATGGGAGAGTTAGAGTGTATAGCACTGGATGAATAAGTTGATATAATTGTCATCTCAGAGACCTGGTGGAAGGAGAATACCAATGGGACACTGATACCAGGATACAAATTATATCGAAATGACAGGAAGGATCAAATTAATGGATGGGTGGCACTATATATTAAAGAGGGCTTTGAGTCAAAAAGGATAAATGTTCTGCAGGAAACAAAATGCAATTTTGATTCTTTATGGTTAGAAATTCCACGTGAAAAGGGGAATAAATTAGCAGTGGGAGTGTATTACCATCCACATGGACAAAATAAACAAACAGATAATGAAATGCTAAAAGAAATTAGGGTAGTTAACAAAATCAGCAGCACAGTAATAATGTGTGATTTCAATTACCCCAAGTATTGTCTGGTGAATGTCACACCAGGATATTCTAGAGAGATAAAGTTCCTAGAAGAAATAAATGACTGATTCATGAGCAGGAGGTACAAGAACCAACAAGAAGGAAAACATTTTAGAACTAGTCCTTAGTGCAACACAGGATTTGGTGTGAGAGGTAACAGTGTTGGAGATCATTGGCAATAGTGATCACAACATGATCAAACTTGACTTAATGACCAGAGAGAGAACACTAAAGAAATCTAATGTGACAGCATTTAACTTTCAGAAGGGTGACTATGATAAAATGAGGAAACATTTTACATAAACACTTAAAGGAGCAACTGCAAAAAGTTAAGAGTTTATTCAGGCTTGAACATTGTTTAAAAATACCATCTTGGAAGCCCAGACCAGATGTATTCCATGCATTAGAAAAGGCATGGTTAAAAGGTGAGCTGAGAGAGGCTATAATAGCTAAAAGAACATCTTTCAAGAAATGGAAAAGGGATCTGAATGAAGAAAACAGAAAGCAGCATAAGCACTATCAAGGTAGATGGAAAGCATTGATAGGGAAGACAAAGACAGAATTTGAAAATAAGCTTGCCATTGAAGCAAAAACTCACAATAAAACCTGTTTCAGTACATTTGAAGTACAAAGCCTGTAAGGGAGTGAGTTGGACCATTAGATGATCAAGGGGTAAAAGGGATACTTAGGGATGACAAAGCCATAGCAGAGAGACTAAATGAGCTCATTGCTTTGGTTGTCACTGAGGAAGATGTAAGAGAGATACCTATAAAACGTTGTGGATAGGCAAGCAAACACATTAGATAATACAACATGAAAATATGCCAGAAATAATATTCAGCAGAACTGAAACAATTCTCAGTCTACCTGGAAGATGTAATAGAGCAAATTCACAAACTAAAGAGTAGCAAATCATCTGGACCAAATGTTATACATCCCAAAGTGCTGAAAGTACTGAAAAATGAAATTGATATTGGTAATTTGAAACTATTATTAAACATAGAAACAGAACTGACGGCAGAAGAAGACCAAACGGCCCATCCAGTCTGCCCAGCAAGCTTTCATACATTTTTCTCATACTTATCTGTTACTCTGACCGCTGAGTTCAGGGCCCTTATTGGTAACTTTTTGGTTCTAATTTCCTTCCACCCCCGCCATTGATGTAGAGAGCAGCGCTGGAGCTGCATCAAAGTGAAATATCAAGCCTAATTGGTTAGGGGTAGTAACCGCCGCAATAAGCAAGCTAATCCGACGCTTATTTGTTTACCTAGCCTGTGCAATTCAGACCTTGTTGATAGTTGTCTGAATATAAATCCTCCTTTCTTCATTCCCCCTGCTGTTGAAGCAGCGAGCTGTGCTGTATATGTATTCAATGAAGTATCAGGCTTAACTGGTTCGGGGTAGTAACCACCGCAACAAGCAAGCTACCCCCATGCTTATTTGTTTACCCAGACTATGCAATTCAGTCCTTGTTGATAGTTGTCTGAATATAAATCATCTTTTCTTCATTCCCTCTGCCATTGAAGCAGTGCACTGCGCTGTATATGTATTCAAAGTGAAATATCAGGCTTATTTGGATGGGGTAGTAACCGCCGCAACAAGCAAGCTACTCCCACGCTTATTCGTGAAGACAAATCCTTTTTCCCAAATTTCCTCTTGCCGTTGAAGCATAGAGCAATGTTGGAGTTGCATTAACCGTGTGTATGTTTATTGAATAAGGGTATTAATCACCAGGTAGTAGCTGGCATTCCTGCAAGCCACCCCAATGCCTCTTCTCTTCATTCACATCCTCTAGACTTTATGAATCCACAGTGTTTATCCCATGCCCCTTTCAAATCCTTCACAGATTCGGTCTTCACCACTTCCTCCGGAAGGGCGTTCCAGGCATCCACCACCCCTTCCATGAAGAAATACTTCCTGACATTGGTTCTGAGTCTTCCTCCCTGGAGTTTTAAATCGTGACCCCTGGTTCTGCTGATTTTTTTCCAATGGAAAAGGTTTGTCATTGACTTTGGATCATTAAAACCTTTCAAGTATCTAAAAGTCTGTATCATATCTCCCCTGCTCCTCCTTTCCCCCAGGGTATACATATTTAGATTCTTCAATATCTCCTCATAAGTCATTTGATGAAGACCATCCACCTTTTTGATCGCCCTTCTCTGGACCTCCTCCATCCTGTCTCTGTCCCTACGGAGATACGGTCTCCAGAACTGAGCACAGTACTCCAGGTGAGGCCTCACCAATGACCTATACAAGGGGATAATCACTTCCCTTTGCTTACTCGATATTCCTCTCTCTATGCAGCCCAGCATTCTTCTGGCTTTAGCTATCGCCTTGTCACATTGTTTCACCGTCTTCAGATCGTTAGACACTATCATCCCAAGGTCTCTCTCCTGCTCCGTGCACATCAGCCTTTCACCGCCTATTGAATACATTTGTTTCGGATTTCCACACCCCATATGCATGACTCTGCACTTCTTGGCACTGAATCTCAGCTGCCATATCTTCGACCAGTCTTCCAGCTTCTTTAAATCCCGTCTCATTCTCTCCACTCCTTCTGGCATTCCACTCTGTTGCAGATCTTAGTATCATCCGCAAATAGACAAACCTTAACTTCTATCCCGTCTGCGATGTCGCTCACAAATGGGCGGATGTTCAAAGCCCAGCTCGCGTAAATCCGCCTGGATTTACGCGAGTAGGGCGTTGTGCGCTGGCGCGCCTATTTTCCATAGGCCGCCGGCGCGTGCAGAACCCCAGGACGCGCGTAGGTCCCGGGGTTTTTGGACGGGGGCGTGTCGGGGGTGTGTCGGGGCGGGGCCGAACGACACGGCGTTTTGGGGGCGGGATGCAGCGTTTCGGGGGCGGCCCCGGGGGCGTGGTTTCGGGCCGGGGCGTTCCGGGGGCGTGGCCACACCCTCCGGAACCGCCCCTGGGTCGGGTCTCGGCGCGCCAGCAGCCCGCTGACACGCGTGGATTTACGTCTCCCTCCCGGAGGCGTAAATCCATGGATAAACGTAGGGGGGAGGTTTAGATAGGGCCGGGGGGTGGGTTAGGTAGAGGAAGGGAGGGGAAGGTGAGGGGAGGGCGAAAGAGAGTTCCCTCTGAGGCCGCTCCGATTTCGGAGCGGCCTCGGAGGGAACGGAGGCAGGCTGCGTGGCTCGGCGCGCGCCGGCTGCCTGAAATCGGCAGCCTTGCACGCGCCGATCCAGGATTTTACAGGATACGCGCGGCTGTGCGCGTATCTTATAAAATCCAGCGTACTTATGTTTGCGCCTGCTGCGCAAACAAAAGTACGCTATCGCACAGTTTTTAAAAATCTACCCCTTAGATATTGAACAGGACCAGTCCCAATACCAACCCTTGCGGCACTCCACTCATCACTGCTCTCTCTTCCGAGTAAGTTCCATTTACCATAACACATTCATCTGTGTTACCTGAAGACTGTAATGCCAATTTTTAAAAAAGGATGAAAGGGTGATCCAGAAAACTACAGGCCAGTGCGTCTGACGTCCATGCCAGGTGAAATGGTAGAAGCAATTATAAAGAACAGAATTGCTGAACATATAGATAGGCATAGTTTAATGGGACAAAGCCAACATGGATTTAGCCAAGGGAAATCTTGCCTCACCAATCTGCTACATTTTTTTGAGGGCGTAAATAAACATGTTGATAAAGGTGAGCCTGTTCATATAATGTATCTGGATTTCCAGAAATCATTTGACAAAAACCTTCATGAGTGACTTCTTAGGAAATTAAAAAGTCATGGGATAGGAGGCAGTGTCCTATTGTGGATTGGGAACCGATTAAAAGATAGAAAACAGAGAGTAGGGCTAAATAGTAAATGTTCTCAATGAAGAATGGTACATAGTGGAGTGCCACAGGGATCCATTCTGAGGCCACTGTTTTTTTAATCTATTTATAAACGACCTAGAAATAAGAACATTGAGTGAGCAGATCAAATTTGTTGATGACACAAAATTATTCAAAGTTTGTTAAATCATACACAATTGTATGGAGGGGTAGCTAGTGGTTAGAGCAGTGGGCTATAAACTAAGGCAACCAAGGTTCCACTCCCACTGCTGCTCCTTTTGACCTTGGGTAAGTGACTTTTCCCTGTGTTGTTTCAGGTACAAACTCAAAGGTGAATTTTAAAAGCCCAATGTGCACATTAATTAGGAGATATGTAATATGTTGGGCTCGTTCTGAGTAGATTTTAAAAGCTGCCCAGGTTCATGTGTAAATGCTGCAGGGTGAACATCTCAGAAGTTTTCAAAAAGGGGTGGGGAATGGGTGTGGTCTGGGCATGGGCATTTCAGGATCGGAGCCTAAAATATGCATGGAAATGTTTACAAGATCCTGTGTGCGCCAAGACCCCCTGACACATTACTTCTGCTATGGATGCCATGTAAGTTGGAAAATGTAAACAACTAGGCAGATATGTGGGGTTTGAACTGTTGGGGTTAACTGGGGGGGGAGTAAAGGCATTTAAACTAGTGAGGTTTGGTGAAGATAGCTGCTAACTGGGCAAACTGGGGATGAGCTGGTTTTACTTGCAATGGCATTTGCATGCAACCCTTTTAAAATCCCCCCACCTACACAGCAGAAGCGAGCTTTGCATGCACATGCATACGCCCTGTTGCGATCCCCCCTGCCGCTGCGCTACAGGAGGTCTCTTACCTTCCTCCAGAGGCCGCTCTGAAGCCAGGGCCTCGCCTACGTTCCATCCGGGACTTGCTCCAGGGCCTGAGAGGCCTAGCGGTGCCTGTGGCTTGCATGCCTCTGCGTTTGGACTTCCTGGTTTCCAGCCACGCCCGTTTCCCTAGGGGCTGGCCCGCAGCTCTCTACCCCAGTTATAGGACCAGCGGTGGGCGGTCCTGGCAAGCTCCTCCCAGGGAGTTGCCTTCTACCTCCAGTATTTAAGGACTTTCTGTTCACTTGCAACTGGCCTGCGGATCAAGCTCCACAGTTGTCTGTAACCTTGCCTGATCCAGGTCTACCGTGGTCTGTCTTGCTTAGATGGTACCTTGTCTCGATGTCTGTTTCTGACCTTGCCTAGATGTCTGTTCCTGTTCCTGCCAGCCGTAAGGGCTTCGGATGTCAGTATCCCAGCATCGGAGTTCCTGTTCGCCTGGGTCTTCCCCGCACCCTCCTTTCCTCAGCGTGGTCCGTGACCAGCCTTCCTGGGCTGTGTAGGGCGCGTCTGGGACGGGGTGGTCCGTGACCAGTCTAGCTGTGCTGGCTGAGTAGGGCGCCCTGATGGACAGTGCCATGTTTCCGTCCAGCCTTGTCTACAGTGTCTTGCTTCAGCCCTTGCCCGGATGTCTTCGTGTCTCTGCCTTGACCTACGTCCTCGTCTGGTTCCTGAGCCTTCTGTCCTTTTGGGCCCTGGAGTGGCCAACAGGAGGGATTCGTCCCATGGGCTCTTGAGCTTCTGCCAGCCGAAGGGGCTTCGGATGTCAGTATCCCAGCATCGGAGTTCCCGCTCGCCTGGATCTTTTCTATGTCTCGCTTCAGCCCTTGCCCTGATGTCTCCAACGTCTTGCTTCAGCCTCTCTTGGATGTCTGCTTCAGCCCTCGTCTCACGTCCTCAGTGTAAGGACTCTGTCTGCCCTCGCCTCTGTCCGGCCTGCTGCCCATTGCCGTACCCAGCGGCAGGTCCGAAAGGGCCGGGAACAGTCGGAGGACCGTTCATTAGTCAACTTCCCCGTGTTGGCTACCATGGGCGTGCAGGTCCGGCTGAGAGTCGGACTCCCTGCTTCTGTTCCTGCCTGCCTGGCTCACCATGCCTGCTCAGCTCACCTCCCACGGTGTGGCTTGGGGCTCCTCCTTGAGTCCTGCCGTGGCCCAAGGGCTCACCACCAGCTTAAGACGACCGCGCCCGCGCGCGCTCGTAACACGCCCGCTTAAAATTTGGCACACGAACTTGCGGCAAGACTATTTTATAACATGTGTGCCTATGCGTGTGTATGTTATAAAATGGTCTCATCCCTGGGTGCGGGGCAATGAACAAAGCGCACGTGTGCCCATGTACCGGTTTGTAAGTTACCATAGATTGTAAACTCTTTGGGGATAGGGAACTATCTGCTGTACCTGAATGAAATCTGCTTTGAAATGTCAAAAAGCAGAATATAAATAAAGAAAAACCATTGTGAAAAATTACAAGAGGACCCTGCAAAACTGGGAGATTGGGCATGGAAATGGAAAATGAAATTTAATATGGAAACGTGCAAATTGAAGCATTTAGGGAAGAGTAATCCAAATTAGAACTACACAATGGAAGGTTCCACATTAGGAGTCAACATTCAGATAAAGGATGTAGGCATCATCATTGATAATACATTGAAATCTTCTGTTCATTGTACAGCAGTAGCCAAGAATGTAAATAAAGGTCTGGAGAACAAAAGGGAGAGTGTCATAATGCAACTGTATTGCTCCGTGGTGCGACCTCATCTTGAGTATTGTGTGCAGGTCTCGTCACCACATCTTAGAAAAGATATAGTAAATTCTAAAAGGTACAGAAAAGGATAACCAAAATGATAAAGGTGATGGAACAATTGCCCTATGAGGAAAGGCTAAAGAGGTTAGGATTCTTTGGCCTAGAGAAGAGACAGCTGAGGAGAATTATGATAGAGGTCTATAAAATAATGAGTGGAATGGAATGAGTAAACATTAATCAGTCGTTTACTCTTTCAAAGATTACAAAGACTAGGGGACAGACAATGAAGTTACTAGGTGATACATTTATAACTAATAAGAGAAAACATTTTTTTTTACTCAATGCATAATTAACCTCTCGAATTCAGTGTCAGAGGACATGATGAAAGCTATTAGTGTAGCTATGTTTAAAAAAGTTTTGGACAAGACCATAAACCATTAAGTTGGAGTTGTAGAAATCCACTTCTTATCCCTAGGATAAGCAGAATGGAATCTATCTACCCACTGGGATCCTGCTAGGTAATTGTGACCTGGATTGACTTCTGTTGGAAACAGGATACTGGGATTGATTGACCTTTGGTCTGACCCAGTATGGCAAATCTTATGTACTTATGAGAACAAAGAAACAAAAGGCTGCTGTTCTACCTGGTAAGAGCATTAGTCACTGGTCAGAGACACTGTAGCTGTTAAGATCAAAATATATCTCACTTTGGGCTGGAAGTGCGTACAGGAAGAGACATGCTTTATACTCCTGCCTGTTTAATGACACAGCGAGACTATGTGATGATAGGAAATAGCCTGCCTTGTGCTAAATTTCTCCTTCTTTTCCTTTCTAAATCTTTTTTTTTTCAATTTTGTTTGACTCTGAATAAAATCTTCAGAAGCAAAACCTCTCTGTCTGAAATCCAGGCGAAAAATGACTCAATACAAAATGGTGACTGTTCAGTTATACCTTACTTTCAGATTCAGGTTTTAAAAAAAAGAGAAACTCATTGTAAATCCATGCAGTGCCAACTGGCATAGGTTGGTTAAAAAAAATGCTTAACTTTGATCAGTCCTCCTCCTTCTTTGTGACTTTCCACCCTGGTTCTATTCAGTCTAACCCTGCAGTGTTGTTTACTCCATAGACTTGAATGGGATCTGAAAACAAATTAAACTACACATTTTCATTTTTTACAGGGACACTGTCCATTTGTTTCATTTTAAACTAACTGAAACACAAATGCTCTGTTTTGTTTCAGATTGCCTGTTCATTTTAAACACATGCACATCCCTACCATAGACTGCCAGGGACATTTTAGGAGAGATGGAGGACTTGTACAGAGCCCTGTAGCCCCTTTAATAGATTGCACTCTAAGAGCATTGCCTGACACCTTAGCATGGGAATGCTTCCTGGGGAAAGTACTTGTCTCAATTACCACGGCTTGTAAAGGTTTCTTGTAAGCTGCAACACTCGTTGCCTTGACAATGAGCAGATGCAGCTCATTAACAAGACTGCATCGCACTTGCTTTAGGTTCCTGGAAATAACGTGCAAAGATTTGTAATAATAGCAGATTTCATGCACTATTTTCAATTAGCTCACAGTGCATTTACATGTGTGGCAAACAGTGTTAACCATGCACAAATGCATTATCTCAGCTTAGTAAATAGGGGCATTATACTTTAGAAGGCAAAGATCCTTGACCCAGTAAAATAGCCCTGTCCTCAGTGTTGATCTGTCCTCCATGTCTGTCTGTAGACTAGACTTCAAGCTCCAAAGAGCAAGATCTGTCTCTTCTATGTGCCTGTATAACACTGTGTACATCTATAGACCATAAATATTTAGTAGATCTGATCTGGTGGTAGTAGTTCAGGTAATAACTCTGGAAGTGCTCTTTTACACTAAATAGTATGCTTCCAGGATTATTACCTAAGTAATGCTGGAAGCAGCCAATATCACAGAACACAGTGATCCCAGCAAGGGCAAGGCAGGGGACAACTTTGAAGGTAACAGGTGGATGGGAGGTCAGTCTGCAGTAGTGGAGGAGGGGGTGGCTGTACACATCACTTAGGCCATTTGTGTTAAGCGATAAATACATTTTAATAAATGAAAAATGAAATGAAAATGAGAAAGCAGACGGGGCAAGTTACAGATTTTTTTTTTAGCAGGGAAAGAGGGGAGGGAGGAGGAGAGGCCCGGACTGGTAGTAATCTTCTTTCTTCAGTTTAAAAGTTTTTTTTAGGTGCCAGCTTTCTGAGAGAGCAGAGAGGGGAGGTGTTTGAGACATGTGGTGGTGGTAGGAAGGGGACCTGTGACCAGAGGCGCAACTAGGATCTCTGGCACCTGGGGACCAAAGCATTTGTGTTGTCTCCCCTGTGCCCCCCTTTCTCCCTGCATCCCCCTTTGTCCCCTACCATCCCCCGCCGGCGCATCATAACATGGCACCACTGTGTGGGGGCTCTTTTCGCTGGGGAAGGGCGGGACCCCAGCCAGAACATCACCACAGGGTGCCGCTGGGCAGGGCCGGTGCTGACATTTTTGCAGCCCTTGTGACCAATTACTGTGTTGATCCTTCCTCGTTTTATTTTATTTTTTTACATTTTATTTGTATTCTTTTTCAAATCAGGGTCAGTGCAAGGGTATTAGGCACCCTAAGTGAATCTTACAGCTTTCTGCCCAGCCTTCCCCCACCATGGCCTTCTCCTCACATAATTTCAAATTATGCATTTATAATAAAATATTTTACATGAAAAAGGACACTCAAAGTACAGTCTTTTGAAATAAAAATATCAGAACAGCATGTATATTATATTTACATGCACTGCTTTGGTGTCAACCAGAAAACTCTACATAAAAGTTATAAAGATACTTGGAACACACATCTACACATGTGGACTACTGAACCACATGTTAAGTGTGGGCTCGGTCCTCAGTTAGCCTTGAGGAAACTAAATTACAATTACAATATAATAAACCTCACATTCCAAAACAGCATTAACTGCCAACCCTCTGAAAAGGTGACCCTGAAAACATTACATCAGGCCCTAAAACACCAATCTACTTCCTATAAGGAAAACAGAACAAACTGAACTTCTACAGATCCCTACATTGAAACAACACATTAGTAGAATACGTATCCTCAATCAGAAATGCAGAACACAGACAGACCCTCACCAAATAAAGAATAAAGTGACCATAATGTATACATGGAAAAGTGCAGACATAAACTGAACTGGAAACCTCAACAAGTCAGACTCCGTATGTAGTGCACCAAAAGCATCACCATTCTTCAGAAAACATTAAGCAATAAAATCAAGAAATGTAAAGCATCAATCATAATAGTAAAACCATAGTAATAAAAAGAATTAATATTTCAAAATAGCAGATGAACAGAATAACATCCAATAATTAAAAATTCATATTTTTTTAAATTTCAAAACAGTATACACATCAAACAACACCTGATTAATTAAAATTAATAAAGATTTTAAAAAAATCACTCTCTCCATACCTGGGAACTATTGACTTCCAGTCAACCTGAGATTATCGTGAAATAGTGGGAGGGGAAGGGAGGTGCACAAACTTTCTTCTCCCTCATACACAACACACGTTCATCCTCATGTTCATACAGACACACACATTCTTTCAAAACTCACACACAGTCACAGACACACACAAGCTGGCTGCCACACTCTGTCTCAGGCTCACACACACACACAGTGGCTCCTCTCTCTCTCCAACCTCCACCTCTGCCGCTGGACGGGATGGGATCACCCAGAAGCTAAGTGCCTCCTCCTCTTCTGTTACCAGACTGGATGGTCTTCCCTGGCAGCTGTGGGCCTCCTCCTCTTCCGCCACCCAGCAGGATGGGCTCCCTGTTATCCACATGCCTCCTCCTCTTCTGCTACCAGGCTGGATAGGCTCCCCTGGCGGCTGTGGGCCTCTTCCCAAGCTCCCCTGGCGGCTGTGGGCCTCTTCCCAAGTTAACAAAGGTAGCCTGTAGGCATACAGATCTGAATCCTACTAGTTGTACTCTTATTGATAAATAATGCCTTAGCATTAGTAGTCTACAATGGCCCTTATTCATCATGAGTGAAACAGTTTAGAATATTTTAACTCTATTATTTCGAGTACTTACCAGCATTAGAAATTTGTTATTAATCTGCATTAATTTATTTTATATTTATTGTAATTTATAAATACACAAGAATATCAGTTAAAAACCAAAGAACACATAAACATCAGAACCAATAAATCAGAAAGATAGAGATCACCATAATTACATTAAAATAGGAATAATCGTAAGAACGGGTGCTGAGCAAAATTACGACAGGTCACATTACAACCCAACAATAAAAAAAAACCCTATAATTTAAGTTCTGGAGTTACCTCACCAAGAAAAAACAAAAAATAAAAACCCTCTTCCCACTGCTAAACATTTTGTCAAGTAACACAAACCCTACAAAAAAAAGGTGCCTAGAACCTTGCCATATCATATCATAGCAGCACTAACTCTCAGGACTCAATTGCCTGGTTCAGATCATATCTTAGTAATAGATTTTTTCAAGTGCAGATTAAAAATATAATTTCAGAAAAAATAAGTCTACAAACAGGCGTACCTCAGGGGTCAGCACTATCTGCGACACTCTTTAACATCTACCTGTTACCACTATGCCACCTACTAGCAGGACTTGGAATAATACACTATATATATGCTGATGACATACAACTAATTTTACCCATTGATGACACAATTGAAAAAACATTAAAATTAACCAACATCTATCTGGACATTATCAAACAGCTATTAAACCAAATGGAGCTAGTGATAAATATTGAAAAAAACAAATTCTTTCACTTAGAAAGGAAAAATATAAATCTAATTCAATCACCAATTATGCTAAAAAATAATCAAACAGTAGAACTAGCGGAGAAGGTATGTAACCTGGGCGCAATAATCAACTCAGAACTCAATCTGAAACAACATATATCACTGAAAGTAAAAGAAGGATACGCCAAACTAATGGTCCTAAGGAAGTTAAAACCGCTACTGACACGATCAAACTTTCAAACAGTTTTACAAGCACTAATATTTGCAAGCACTGACTACTGTTACTTGGCTTACCATACCACACCCTGTTACTTGGATTACCATACGCAACCATAAGACCACTTCAAATATTACAAAACTCTGCAGCACGAATACTCACAGGTAAAAAGAAAAGAGATCACATCACTGAGACACTAGCTGAATTACACTGGCTACCCATAGAACAAAGAGTACAATTTAAAGCACTATGTACAATACATAAACTGATTCATGTTGAAAAAGCAGAATGGCTTAACAGAACACTACATGTACACGTACCTCAAAGAAATCTGAGGTCAGCAAATAAAGCACTCTTTTTCAATCTCGCTGATAACCGTAGTTAAAATTTAAAATTGCAGGTAAGATTTACATGTACCTCAACCATGAAACATGTACCAGTAGGATACGTAATTCATCAATTAGTCATTATATTAGAATTCTTTGAAACCGGATCATTATTGGCACTTCTATAACTTGAACTATTTTCTTTTTACTATTTGTGCCTTTTTTGTAAACCGTTATGATGGTAAATAACTTAATGGAGGTATAGAAAAGATTTTAAATAAATAAATAAATAAATAAATAGCATCAACCTTATGAAAAATTAGCAATACAAATATTACACCAGGCCCTAGAACATTAATACACCACTTTCTGGGATAACAGAACAAGCCAGAATGCTACAAATCCCTGCAAATAAACTGCATGCTAGCAGTAATACTACACCTCAGTCATACACAGGAAGAACCCAGACCGACCCTTACCTAATAGGGAAATAAGGGACTATAATTCAGAAAGAAACATGCAAACAAAACCGAAATAGAAAGCCTGAGAAACTAGACTCAGTGGAATGCTAAAGAGCAAAATACAAAATTATAAGAAAAGCATATAAAGATGGCATATTCCAAAAAACCTCAAAATCATTTTTTTTACCTTTGTTGTCTGATCTTTTTATTTTTCTAATCAGTTGGTCTCAGTCTCTTTCCCCTTGTCAGTCTTTTCCTAATTCTTTCTCCAGGGTTACTCTTCTCTTTCTGTTTCTTCTCTCTCCTATTTTTTCACTTCCTTTTGATCTCACACATACACACACACACACACACACACACACACACACACACACAAAACATAAGAACATAAGACATTGCCATACTGGATCAGACCAAGGGTCCATCAAACCCAGCATCCTGTTTCCAACAGTTGCCAATCCAGGTTACAAGTACCAGGCAAGTACCCAAAACATTATGTAGATCCCATGCTACTCATGCCAGTAATAGCAGTGGCTATTTGATTAATAGCAGTTAATGGACTTCTCCTCCATGAACTTATTCAAACCTTTTTTAAACCCAGTTACACTAACAGCACTAACCATGTCATCTGGCAACAAATTCCAGAGCTTAATTGTGTGTTGAGTGAAAAAGAATTTTCTCCAATTAGTTTAAATGTGTTATTTGATAACTTCATGGATTGCCTCCTAGTCCTATTATTTGAAAGAGTAAATAACTGATTCACATTTACCCGTTCTCTCATGATTTTAAAGACCTCAGCCTTCTCTTCTCCAAGCTGAATAGCCCTAACCTCTTTAACCTTTCTGCTGTTCCATCCCCTTTATCATTTTGGTCGCCCTTCTCTGTACCTTCTCCATTGCAACTATATCTTTTTTGAGATGTGGTGACCAGAATTGTACATAATACTCAAGGTGTGGTCTCACCATGGAGTGATAAAGAGGCATTATGACATTTTTTGTTTTATAAACCATTCTCTTCCTAATAATTACTAACATTATGTTTGCTTTTTTGACTGCTGCAGCTGTAGATTTACATATTCTCCCCCTTCCAATAATTAGTTCAAATTTGATCATGTTATGATCACTATTGCCAAGTGGCCCCACCACCATTATCTCTCTCACCAAATCCTGCGTTCCACTAAAAATTACATTTAAAATAGCTCCCTCTCTTGTTGATTCATGAACCAATTGCTCCATGAAGCAGTCATTCATTCCATCCAGGAATTTTATGTCTCTAGCATGTCCTGATGTTACATTTACCCTGTCAATATTGGGATAATTGAAATCTCCCATTATTACTGCACTGCCATATTGGTTAGCTTCCCTAATCTCTCTTAGCATTTCGTCATCTGTCTGATCATTTTGGCCAGGTGGACGATAGTATACTCCTATCACTATACTCTTACCCAATATACATGGGATTTCTACCCATATAGATTCTACTGAGCATTTAGTCTCTTGTATGATCTTTATCCCGTTGGACTCTATACCTTCCCAGTCATAAAGTGCCACACCCCCACTGAATTGATCCTCCCTATCATTGCGGTATAGTTTGCACCCTAATATAGTACTGTCCTATTGGTTATCTTCCTTCCACCAGGTTTCTGAGATGCGAATTATGTCTATCTCATCATTCACTGCTATACATTCTAACTCTCTCATTTAACTTAGACTTTTGGCATACAGACATTTCAAAGTGCATTTTTTGTTTTTATTAACAACCTTCTTTTCAGTGGATATGGATAATTTGGAATTCTTTAGCTCAGATGATTGTTTACTTATAGGCAGGTGGGCTACTTTTGCTTTTTTTGGAACCTCTCTATTGGGATGCCCTAACTTTCCTGTTTCTTTAGTATCCTTCAAAGATACATTCCTCCAAACCATACATTGTTGAGTGACTGTTGGCTTTCCCCCTTGTTCTAGTTTAAAAGCTGCTCAAACTCCTTTTTGAAAGTTAGTGCCAGCAGTCTGGTTCCATTCTGGTTCAGGTGGAGCCCATACTTTTGAAAAAGTCTCCCCGTTCCCCAAAAGGTTGTCCACTTCTTTACAAAACTGAATCCCTCTTCCCTGCACCATCGTCTCATCCACACATTGAGACTCCAGAGCTCTGCCTGCCTCTGGGGACCTGAAAGAGGAGCAGGGAGCATTTTAGAGAATGCTACCCTGGAGGTTCTGGATTTCAGCTTTCTACCTAAAATCCTAAATTTGGCCTCCAAACCTCCCTCCCGCATTTTCTTATGTTGTTGGTGCTCACATGTACCATGATAGCCGACTCCTCCCTAGCAGTGTCTATAATCCTATCTAGGTGACACTTGAGGTCCACCACCTTTGCACCAGGCAGGCAAGTTACCAGGCGCTCCTCATGTCCACCAGCCACTCAGCTATCTACATTTCTAATAATTGAATCACCAACTATGATGGCCGGCCTAATCCTTCCCTCCTGGGCAGTAGTCCTGGGAGGCTTGTGCTCAGTGCGAGAGGACAACCATCACCTGGAGAGCAGGTCCTTGCTACAAGATCACTTCCTGCTACACCAGGGTAATGCTCCCCAACTGGGAGACCTTTCTGATACAAGGCAGTACTGGGGCTGCCAGTTTAGATTTGGGACTTGGCTACTATGTCCCTGAAGGTCTCATGAATGTATCTCTCTGTCTGCCTCAGCTCTTCCAGGTCTGCCACTCTAGTCTCCAGAGATTGGACTCGTTCTCTGAGAGCCAGGAATTCCTTGGACAGGGGACACACATACAATCTTTTACTGGAGGGTAAAAAAACAAACATGTGACACTCGATGCCAAAGACTGGAAAGCCCCCTCTTGCTGCTGGACTGCTGCCTTCATCTTAATTTTGTTGAGTTGCTAATTAAGTTTACATTTAAAGGTATATTCACTAATTAATCTGCTAGTGACCTACAAGAAGATGATTAAACTCGAAATAAGAGCTGGTGCAATAGTATGAATTAAAAAAGATCCTGTTAGATTTTTACTGAGAAACTGTCTCTTGCCTAAAAATCAAGGGTTGAACTAGGGGAGGGTGGGGGAAGGAAGGACAGACACTAGAATTAACTCACTTTGGCTTGCTTATTATCTCAGAAACACAAAAACTTTAAAGAATATATCCCACTATTAAACCTCTCTCCACACTTTTTAAGTCTACGATTTCCAAAGCTATACTTACCAAATCTCTTCAACCACCATTAATTTGATCTTCACTTAAAGGATTGAGATGTTTGAGATTTGCGCGTCGCTAGGCACGCGCTTCCGGTCCTCTTCTACTACAAAGGGTGCGGGGCCTCTGGAATCTGGGGCACTGGAGTTCAAAACCCGGATCGCTTGCTGTGACCTCTGGAGCCCTCTCCCGGGGGATGATGGGAGTGGTATGCAGATGAGCCTTCCAGTCCTCTTTTACTGCAAAGGGTGCGGGGCCTGTGGAAGCTGGGGCTGTGGAGTTCGAAACTCGTAGCGCTTTCTGTGACCTCTGGAGTCCTCTCACGAGGGAGCTGGGAGCAGTATGCAGATGAGCATTCTGGTCTTCTTCTACTGCTCAAACTTTCTCTCACAAACTCCCTTACACACACAAGCTCTCACTCACATATCTAGGCTCCCATTCTCACACACAAACATAAAACACCCAGCCTCCCATTCTCACACACACAAACACCCAGGTTCCCATTCTCACTCACTCACACACACACAACACCCAGGTTCCCATTCTCACTCACTCATACACAAACACACACACACACACACACACACATAAAACACCCAGCCTCCCATTCTCACACACACAAACACCCAGGTTCCCATTCTCACTCACTCACACACACACACAACACCCAGGTTCCCATTCTCACTCACTCACACACAAACACACACACGCACACACACAAAACACCCAGACTCCCATTCAAACACACACAAAATGGTCAGGTTCCCATTCTTTCACACACAAAACACTCAGGCTCCCATTCTTTTGCACACAAACAGCCACACTCAGGCTCCCATTCTTTCACACACAGATATACATACCCAGGCTACCATTGTCACATACAAACACCCAGGCTCCCATTTTCACACACAAATACCTACACTCAGGATCTCATTCTCACATGCATGCACCAGGCCTCACTGCCAAGCCAAACCTGTTCTTCCACATAAGAACATAAGGGCATAAGACGTTGCCATACTGGGTCAGACCAAGGTTCCATCAAGCCCAGAATCCTGTTTCCAACAGTGGCCAATCCAGACCATAAGAACCTGGCAAGTACCCAAAAACTAAATCTATTCCATGTTACTGTTGCTAGTAATAGCAGTGGCTATTTTCTAAGTCAACTTAATTAATAGCAGGTAATGGACTTCTCCTCCAAGAGCTTATCCAATCCTTTTTTAAACACAGCTATACTAACTGCACTAACCACAGCCTCTGGCAACAAATTCCAGAATTTAATTGTGGGTTGAGTGAAAAATAACTTTCTCTGATTAGTTTTAAATATGCCACATGCTAACTTCATGGAGTGCCCCCTGTGGCAGCCTTGCTTCACCAGGGGCCTTCTTCACTGCCAAGGGGATGGGCTCCCATGGTGTCCTTGTTTCAGCGGGGTCCTTCTTCGCTGCTGGGTGGGATGGACTACCCCGGTTGCCGTGGGCCTCCTTCTCTTCTGCCACTGGGCAGGACAGGTGCCCCCTGGAGGCCGTAGAGCCTTTTCTTCTTTGGGTAGGATGGGATCCTTTGCCCTCTTGGCACCCCCTATAGCCTGGCATCTGGGGGCTTGGCCCTCTGACCCCCCCCCCCCCCCCTTGCTCTGCCACTGCACATGACTTGTTTTTTTGGGGTATTTTTTAAGATGCGTTACTTACCCAGGTATGCATGAAGATATCCGGGTGAGTAGTTGGTTATCCAGCCACATGAGGCCGGATAACTATAGCATTGTTTTGAAACAGCTCTAAAGTTATCCAGTCATACCCAATATTCGGCTAAGTTAGCTGGATAAGTGAACTCCTCTCAGGAACACCCCTGGAATTCCCCTTTTATATTCAGCTAAATTGTAGTTGGATAAGAAGTTATATGACTATATTTTAGCTGGTTAAGTGTCTGAAATTGCCAAATTAGCCATTCAGATGGATAACTTTTCAATTATGTGTCTGAATGGCTTTTAAATATGGATCTCTCTCAGTTTTAGATCCTAAAATACTATGCACTGATTCCCCCATTGACTTGATAGGAAAAGAATGAAAGAATGGCCCAAAAAAAAATATATAAATGTTTTGGGTCTCTAGTGAATTAAATAAATCACTGAGCCAAATGAACTGAGTGAACAAACTGAACTGAACATATTTTTCTTGCAGATCCCTAGTCTGAAGGGCAATATCAAGTTTCTGAACCCCTTGTCCATCCCTACCCAGAATATAAATGTAAAAATATTTTTTGCTGCCTCGAAGACCTGGCCCTGCCTTGACATTCTACCCTCTGTCAAAAAAAATCAATGCCCCTTTGGGAGACAGCTCCAGTGTAATTTACCCCATTTTTGGGAGATCTCTTCAGAGGGCAGAAGGGATTCCCACTTTCTCTTGCCCCACCGGTGCCATCTTTCAAAATGGTGTGAGCTGATCTATGGTTCTCCTTTGCCCTGCAAGCACAGGGGATAAGGGACCTGCAGCTCAGCTAGTGCCAACAGGGCAGGTGTTTCTACCGTGCTTCAGTCCTGTTCCCCTTGTATTTCCTCACAAACCGCCCACCCAATTTGGCATACACATACACACACACATACAACACAAAACACACACACACACACACACAATACACACACAGCTGGCACCAATTCTTTCTCTTTCACCCCCACAAACATTGCCCCTTTCCCCCATTCATGTCTACCAGTTGATGCCTGCTCAACCATATGCCTCTCTTCTCAACCTCCCAATGACCTCCCCACTCAGTCCTTCCTAACTTCCCCGAAATGATCCCACTTTGTTCTGTCTGCTCCAGGCTCACCCTCGCCCATCCTGTAACTACATGCTGCTTGGGAGGAGGTGGACTGGATTAGGAAGCAGAGGGTTGTTCTCTGCTGACTGAGATTTTGCACAATTGGAAGGCAGTGAATCTTCAGCTGGCCTACTGCCCCCAGACATTTGTCACTCTAGGCACAGGTCTAGTGTCCTACTGAGAAATCTAGGCCTTCTCCTTGGGGGTTAGACACAATCCAACTTACCCCAATTGTGTCTTAAGGAGGACAGGAGTGAATTTCACTTGATTCTGCCCCACAGATGTCATCTTTCAAAATGGTGCCTGTTAACCCATGGTTCTCCTTTGCCCTGCAGGCTCAGGGCATAAGGGAGCTGTGGATCAACTGGCACCAACAGGGCAGGAGAGAGTGAAGATTGCTCCTGCCTCCTAGGAACAAGACTATAAAAGGGTTAAACAGGAGAGGGGTTTTGACAGAGAGTGGGGTTTTCAAGGCCATAGGTTGAGGATTAAAAGTGGCAAAGAAGTTTTTTTTTAAATTTGTAACTGACAGCCAGTCTGTTACCTTTAAGGGCTGGGTGATCATAGTAAGCTGAGTATAGATTAGTGGATAGGGGGAGGATCCAATCAAATTCAGGCGCTCCCTTTGTGGGTTCTGGAATGGCCGTCCCCCTGAGAGGTTTTATAACAGCTGTCTCCCGAGAGTCTGTGGGCAGACCTTTAAAGTTTTTGGAGAGATAGGAGGTAGTTAGGAACTTCACTTTTGTATTTTTCAGGCCCAGTCAGAGAAAGCAGGCTAACCCAACCTGGGGATCCTTCCAGTCTACACCCTAGTTGGTTGGGATATCCCTCTGGGTTATTTTTTGGTTTCAGATTTTTCATGGTAGGAACCTTGCGAGACATCTGGGCCCTTCCTGGATTCAGGGCATGGGAACTCAGGGATCGGGAAGACCTGTCCTTCTGAGGTGGTGATCCACTGCAAGGAGGAACTTCAATGTTATACTTGGTTAAATGGGAAAAGGACATTGAGTTAAAAGATCCAGGAGGAAGATTGTTTGACTGCCCTTTCCTTCCTGCATTGGAGCAGGGTAAGTCATCTGCATTCAGGGACCTCTCCCAACAGGAGTCCTGAGGAGATGCTGAGACTGTGAGAAACCTAAAAGGAATTTGAAAAGCTGCTAACTATGAGTAAAAGAACTGTAAAGATCATTGAGGACACCCATCCAGAGTCTTCATCCCCCTGCAGAGAGGGAAAATTTACTCTCTGTACAAGGTCAGGATTTTGGCCATCTCTGGAAGGGGTTTCCTGCCCAGCGTAGGTTTGCCTTGCTCTCAGGGACCTCTATTCTGACGAAATCAGGAGCGTGGACTGATCCCCAGCCAGCGTATAGGACTCCTTCACAGACTGTAAATGAATAAAGACTGTAAATGAATAAAGAAAGCCTGTGATGTTGGAACTATATTTACTGTGCCAACTGCATCAGTGTTAATAGCAAAGACTTTAATTTTTGGAAACTAACTCAGTGACTCCAGAGTGTTTATTTGGGCACTCAACACTCATAGTGAAGAAAATTGCCCCTCTCCCAGGGACCACCAGAGAGATGTCAGCCACCCCAGCACTGGGCCCTGAAAGTTCACTCCTTCCCCCATAAAAAGGATCCACACCCCGGGGAAAGAGTCTTATAGAAGAGCTAGCTGGAGTCTCTCCCCCAAAGAGCTTACAGATTCTTTTATGGCCCTACCCATGCAGGACAGGCACATCAGGGTGGGCTTATACATTTAACTGCAAGGCAGAAGTAATAGGGGAGAGTCTGGGGCCTTGATACTGCCCCACAGAACACCAGGGACATTTTTAAAAGAGGGAATGTTTTTCACCCCATCAGTTGCCATGGCTGGGAATATGCAACATTCTTGACCATTGCAACGCGAGAAAGAAATATGGGCAAGGTTTATTAAACTGTGGCACTTGGGTGCCACAGTTTAGCAAATCCTGAAAAGATTTTACCTATGATAAAATGGTGCTCTCAACATCATTTTATTACAGTTTAGTAAATAGGCCTATTAGGGACAAAACCCTCAGAGGGATGGGTGTGGGTTCAGATAGGGAATGCTGGTACCCACCCATAATTCTGTCCTTTAGAAAAGTGCATATATGTAAGAATATTGACCTTTCAAACATCCCAATCTAATAACTGAGCTAAAAATAAAATTTCTCTTTTTTTATATTTGTTACCTGCTGTATCATATTGTACTTTCATCAGTCCACTCTTTGATCTTGTTTAACTTTTCCTTTCTTGGTTCTCCTTTCCATTACCTTTCATTCTCTGTTTCTTCTCAGCCTGATATTTCCCCTCTGTCTCTCTTAAATCTTTCATGCCACTTCTCCCCATCTCTTTCCCCATTGCCACCTCTTCACTTCTCTCATCTTTTTTCACAATTCTCATATGTTTTATGCCATCTCCCCCACTATCTCATTCCTCCATTATATCTTTTTTGCCCTCCCAAATCTTTCACCCCATCTGTGCTTATCAGCTTCTTCTTCCACCCCAGTCTTTAATATCTCCCTCTCTATGACTACCTATCCTGTTTGCCTCCTCCAGTCCTCATTTTTCTCCTTTTCCCTCATTCCATTCTTTAAATCCAGATTCTCATCCCTACCCCTCTCCTGCTTTGCTCTAGTTTGCTTCCTCCCCTCGCCACCACTGCTTCCTTCTCTGATCTCTCTTCTCTACGCATTTACATTTTTCTCTCCTTGCCCCACCCAATCTCCTTTCCCCATCCTTTCTTTTTTTTCCCCTTTCCTCATCCTTTCTTCCCATTTTCTTTCATTCCCTACCTCTCCCCTTTCTTCCATCTATTTTTACAGCTGTCTCCCTCCTGTTTCTCTCAGCTTTTCCATCCTTCCCCTCCCTCTCTCCTGTCCCAATTCTTCCCAAATTTCTTTTCATCCCTCTTATTTATCTCCCTGTTTCTTCCTTCCCCTTTAAGGACAGAATACAAAGAAATGGTGATGGGAGTCACTAGACTGACGGAGATTATATACGGAAACTGGAGACAAGAGTGTTGGTCCTTATTGTGGCTGTAACTGCTGTGTGATTAAAAAGACAACTAAGTTCTGTTTTAAGCATGTAATAAGAACATAAGAACATGCCATACTGGGTCAGACCAAGAGTCCATCAAGCCCAGCATCCTGTTTCCAACAGAAGCCAATCCAGGCCATAAGAACCTGGCAAGTACCAAAAAACTAAGTCTATTCCATGTTACCATTGCTAATGGCAGTGGCTATTTTCTAAATCAACTTAATTAATAGCAGGTAATGGACTTCTCCTCCAAGAACTTATCCAATCCTTTTTTAAACACAGCTATACTAACTGCACTAACCATATCCTCTGGCAACAAATTCCAGAGTTTAATTGTGCATTGAGTGAAAAAGAACTTTCTCCAATTAGTTTTAAATGTGCCACATGCTAACTTCATGGAGTGCCCTATTATCTGAAGCAGTAAAAAACCGATTCACATCTACCTGTTCTAGACCTCTCATGATTTTAAACATCTCTATCAAATTTTAAACATCTCTATCAAACTCAGCTGTCTCTTCTCCAAACTGAAAAGTCCTAACCTCTTTAGTCTTTCCTCATAGGGGAGCTGTTCCATTCCCCTTATCATTTTGGTCACCCTTCTCTGTACCTTCTCCATCGCAACTACATCTTTTTTGAGATGCGGCGACCAGAATTGTACACAGTATTCAAGGTATGGTCTCACCATGGAGCGATACAGAGGCATTATGACATTTTCCGTTTTATTCACCATTCCCTTTCTAATAATTCCCAATATTCTGTTTGGTTTTTTGACTGCCGCAGCACATTGAACCGATGATTTCAATGTGTTATCCACTATGGGGCCTAGATCTCTTTTTTGGGTGGTAGCTCCTAATATGGAACCTAACATTGTGTAACTATAGCATGGGTTATTTTTCCTTATATGCATCACCTTGCCCTTATCCACATTAAATTTCATCTGCCATTTGGATGCCCAATTTCCAGTCTCACAATGTCTTTCTGCAATTTATCACAATCCATTTGTAATTTAACTACTCTGAACAATTTTGTAAATTTTGTAAATTTTGTAAATTTGATTACCTCACTCGTCGTATTTCTTTCCAGATCATTTATAAATATATTGAAAAGTAAGGGTCCCAATACAGATCCCTGAGGCACTCCACTGCCCACTCCCTTCCACTGAGAAAATTGTCCATTTAAACCTACTCTCTGTTTCCTGTCTTTTAACCAGTTTGTAATCTCAATCGTCTTCGGATTCAGAGCTAGCCCATGCATTCTCGCTGGAAAATAATATTTCCCATTCCTTCCTTTCCTATCCTCTTCTCCACTTATTTCAGCTTTTCTTCCTTTTTACAACCCAATCTCTCTTCCCTCAACCCTCCAACTATCCTTCCCCTTTAATCTCTCCATATACCTTCATCTCTCTCTCCTTCTTCCATCTTTTCATTCATCTTCCTTCCACCTCTGTCCCAGCTTCCCCAATCCTCCCCTCTCTCCCTTTCTTTCCATTCCTCTATCTCATCTCTTTCCCTCTCCCTCCCATTCCCCTCCTTCCCCTATCCCTCCAAAGGCCAGCTTGAACCCTGCTCATTTTCCCTGACTTACCACCTTGATTTCAGCTCTCTTTCTCTCACTCTAGCCAGCTTAATTCCTATAATCCTCCACCTCCACCCCGTGCGTAGGGTCTTGTCTCTTCCCAGCTTGGACCAACTAGATCCTCACCTTCCTTCACCCAGTTAAGATCTCTCTTTCTTTTCTCTATCTCTTCTCCACTTTCCTTCCACTCGGCCGTAAGGCCGGCGCCATTTTGCAATACGGCAATACGGCCATACAGCCAGCACCATTTTGCAATACGGCAACGAGTGCAGGAGGTCGCTCCCGGACCCCCGCTGGAATTTTGGCAAGTCTTGTGGGGGTCAGGAGGCCCCCCCAAGCTGGCCAAAAGTCCCTGGGGGTCCAGCGGGGGTCCGGGAGTGATCTCCTGCGCTCGTGACATCGGGGGACAGGAACCAAAATGGTGCTGGTGCTACCTTTGCCCTGTCATATGACAGGGCAAAGGTAGCGCCGGCGCCATTTCTATTAACGCAGCCGTGGCCCAAGAGTGGAAGATCACACTGGGACGCCCCACTGGACCCCAGGTAATTTAAAACATTTTGGGGGGGTTCGGGAGGGTTGGGGATTTATTTTAAAGGGTCGGGGTGGGTTTTAGGGTTGTTTTAGCGTGCCGGTTTTCCCGCCTTCCCCCTTCCCCTCCCCCCTCCCCCGATTTACGATTTTTGACGATAAATCGGGGAAATTCCTATTGTATCGCACCTCTAACGATTTTTTACGATTTAAAATATATCGGACGATATTTTAAACCGTAAAAAAACGATTCACATCCCTAGTAAACATCTGTCATACTGTGGGTAAAAAAACCCCCCAAAAAACAACAAAAACCTCCCAATAATTTTCAAGAGTTGGCATTCTCACAATCTGAACTGTGCTGGCAGTCCAATTCAAATTGTGAATCTTTAGCAGTGCAGCAGGCGGCTGGCAGCAGGCCGGGGCAGAGGATTGGGGGAAGAAAGAAGCAACCTGCAGGAACGGGGTGGGAGCTGTAAAGGAGGACATGGAACTGTAAAAATAAATAAGCAAACATATACAATGCCTTTGATATGGCAGCACTGAGCCTGCAGACATTTCAAACCTGGGGATGCTGTAGCACCCCTTGTTCCCACGCCCCCGAGGGCAGCCAACCCCAAGCGGGAGCCAGGCTGCAGCTGCATTGAGTCGCTAGTCCTGACTTCCATCCAGGACTTTCAGTGATGCACGCGCACCTTCTCCCTTCCGTCTGTCAAATGCAAGCTCACACACACACACACACACACACACACACACACACACACACACACAGACACGTCTAAAAAAAAAGAAAGAACACCACAAAACCCTCAGCCCAGTCCCTGGAGACCAGACAGCCACACGTTGTAGGCACAGATCGGAGAGCTCAGCTCAGGGCAGAGGTGTGAAGGCTTCTCACTGCCTGCTCCGACCCCTCGCTGTGCCAGGCTGCGGGGAAGGGGGGCGCCACATGGCTGACAAGAGCTTCATCGAGGACGACTCGGACTTGGGATCGGGGAAGGACGAGCTGGAGTGGGGCTATGAGGAAGGTAGGAGAGAGAGAGAGAGAGCTGCAGAAGCCTGAGAGTGGCTGGATCGCTCACCTCCACCATCGCCGAGAGGAAAGTCGTCGGCTGACTCTGCTTATGCAAAAATAGTGCTCAGAGCAATAACAAGAGATGCATTTTGTGTTTTCAGTTTTGCCCAGATCATTGCTTTTTCCTCTGTGCATTACAGATTAAACCTCCTCCCCCCCCCCCCCCACTAGTAATTATAATTAAAGTCCCGTTTTTGCTTGGAATGCTTTGTGCTTTCATTTTGCTGGATCTCTGTGGACAAGTGAACTTTTTAGGAACAGCCGCTGCCTCACCGAGAAA
Source organism: Rhinatrema bivittatum (assembly GCF_901001135.1). Lineage (NCBI taxonomy): Eukaryota > Metazoa > Chordata > Amphibia > Gymnophiona > Rhinatrematidae > Rhinatrema > Rhinatrema bivittatum. Next base: position 646,245,609 of record NC_042616.1, on the reverse strand, counting down.
AAAAACCTGCTTTGCTTATAGCGAACATCTGCTCTGCCAGCTTACTCTTTCTCTTTTAGATCGTTGTCTTTTTGTCTTTTTTACTTGTTGCAGCTGCAAAGCGTGTGTGGTTTTCCAGTAGAAATGATACAGCAAGGACTGCAGTGCTTTCTTTCGAACCGATTTCACATTCGTTTGAGTATAATTTCTCTAGAAGTGTAAGCCGATTGCATTGATTCCTAAAATGAGATCGTGGCTTTTCATTTCTACCGACTTGATGGTTTGATTCGCTCCTGCTGGGGGATTTTGCAGACACTTTTGCGGTAGTGTAAGGGCCAGAAGTAATAAACCGCACTGACAGGCAGGTGCAGCGTTCACCTGTCAGCTGCTGGGTGATCTGCAGTCCCGAGGACGGCGGCGGGAGCTGCTTTCACATGTCCCTACCCTTTGCGTGTCTGTGAAGGGCGGGCTCTCAGCCGCGCCTCAAGAGAAGGGGAAACTGGAAGATCAGGTGTTTGCATTCGGCTGCTCTGGGTTACGCGGCGAGACAGTCGGACCAGGCTCTGAGATACGATGGCAGCACCTGGGACTCTCTCCTCCTTCCCCCCCCCCACGCCCCGATCCCGGCTGTCCTCTTTTCTTCGTCTCCTCTCTTCCCGATCCGAGATCCATCCGGTCCGGCCGGTGGCCACCCTTCCGCTCCTATCGGCCGCCGGCGCTCCTTGAGCAGCATTTGCTCTTGGGTGGGGGAGGGGGTGTCTGGCGGTCTGTGCGGGGAATCGTGCGGTCGAAACCGCTGAACTGACTACAGCCAGGTAGAGACTGCAGCCGGCCAGAGGGAGGGGATGTGAAGCTCTGCTTGCCAACCTGTCAACTAGCGAGGGGTCCCGGGGGGGGGGGGGGGCAAATAGAAAGTGGGAGAAGAAGGGAGCGGAGATGGATAGGTTAGTGAGGGCCAGGATTGAGCTGTCTTGGGGGGGGGGGGGTTGTTGGGGAAGGAGTGGTGTGAGAGACCGGAATCCCAGCTGGTTAGCGAGTGAGGAGAGCAGGGATTGAGCTGATCAGGAATGGTGGTTGGAGGAAATTGGAGATGGATCCGACTGTGAAGGGAGGAAATAGGGAATGAGCCTGAGGGGAGAGAGGAGAGTAAGGATGACGTTTGGGCATGGAGCAGAACAGGGACTGAGTTTTAGAACTGGAGGAAACTGGGCTTAATCTGATTGGGAGTGGGAAGGGGGAGGAAACAAGGCAGGCACGAGTCTGGCTGGGTGTGTACAGGGAGGGGTGGTGTTGATCATATTTGCAGGGTGTAGGGAGAAAGGCAAACAGAAATTGACCTGGCCCGGCAATTAAGATCCTCTACCCAAAATCTTCTAGAAGTTCTGGCTCCAAAGATCCCAAGACTAGGCATCATCCACAAGAGAGCCTTCTCAGTCACAGGACTACTTCTATGGGACTCTATCCATGATGTCTTTTCCAATATCTCCTTTATAAAAAAATTCAAGAAGGCTTTAAAAGCCTCTCTTTTCTCTAAGGTTTTCAACTTAACCAATTGATTGCTCCAGCACATTGAGCATTTACTTGCTATATTGTAGTTTTCACACCTATTGCCAACAATATGCCACACACCTATGCCAACAATATTTCACACCTATGCCAACAAACTTCTTGGATGCTTGTTGGCAAGCTGTTTTTTGATATTTCATTAAATGTTTTAATGTTGTAAGTCACCTGGTGCAAAAAAAAAATGCAGGGCGCGGGTTTAAAATGTTTTAAAAGAAATATAATAAAGAGATAAGAGCAGGGATTAAATTGGCTAGGAGCAGGAAGGGAGGAGAGAGGCAACCAAGGGATCACTGATTGTACAAGCTTGGGGTGGACGGAATTGCAGCATGATACTTAGGGCTGGAGGAGAGTGGGGATCGAGCTAGTTAGGGAGTGAGGGGAACAAAGATCAAGTTGGGAGGCCAAGCATATAAATTCCCCTCCCCACCCTCATGTCTTTTACCCATCCTCTCAGCCCTGCTCTCCCCACTGGCTTCTATGTTTGTCCCAGGCGTGATCATTGATGGTAGGGTTATAATCATGGATGCTTCATACAGGTGACCCCAGTCATCTTGTCGCTTTAGTGCTATTGTCAGAGTTGCAACCATTGCAACCCCTACCTTTCTTGAAAACCTAATGCATTTGTTCCCCACACTGGCTTGTATTTTCCCCTCATCGTCCCTCTAAAATTTCATATGCATGAGCAAATGCTCACCCCCCCCCCCCTCCATTTGTTCTGCCTGATATCCCCTGCCCCCCACTGGCTATTAGCCCTGCTGTCTATGTTTGTCTCATGCGTATTTCTGCATTTCCTCACAGTTTTGGTTGGTAAGCTTTGCCAGGCATCTGCGACCCTTTCAGTGAAGAATTATTCTCATGTTTCCTTTGACGCCTCCACCCTGAGCTTTATGTCAAGACCTCTTGTCCTAGAATTTGCTTTGCAATGGAAAATTTGACCTTCCTGTACTTTATTGGAGCCTGTCAAATATGTGAATGCTTCTGTGATCTCCCCACTATCTCTTCTTTCTTTCATTCAGAAAGCACATTTTGCACATCTTAAGCCATTAAATTAAATTAAATGTTCATCTCTCTCCTCCCATCACCACCTCTTCATTTCTTTCCATCCATTCTCAATGGGACCAAAAGTGGTGAATACTGGGAGTCTGCAGAGTTCCATTTTTTGTTTTTCAGTTCACAAGCAAAGCTTTTCCTTTTACATACATAGCCCTGTTGTTGATATGAAAGCTATGGATGTATGTTGAAAAATGACATGGATGGATAAGATCAGGTTCATAAGACATGCCACATTATACATGCTGTAGAGAATGTCAAAAATGTAATATTGATAGTAGTATTAGAATATTATTCAGAAAAGCAAGGTATAGATAATGGGTTGTTTGCAAATAATTATTGAACTTCAATAATATGTGAGTCAATCATGATTTGCATTTTATTTGTGTTTAATAATGTTTTTTGTATTGTTTGTAAACCACATTGGGGTGCTCCTTATTAGATTAGATTACAATTCACCCCTGACAGTTTTGGTCTTCAAGGAGGTACATAGCAGCTGAATTTCAGGTTCTCCAGAGAATATCTCCTATTGTAAGAAAGGATATTTAGTCACTGATCAGTGCGTTTTCAAACTCCCAATAAATGATTTGCAGGGGTCTTAATTGAGGGATTAGGAGTAAACAGGAGATGGAGCTCCCCCTAAACTTTTAATTTTCAGGCTCCTCTTTGCCTCTGCTCCCACTCCTGCTTCCAAGCCTGCAAGAACTGCACAGCATCCAACTCACAGGGCTGCCAACTCACCTGTCCTCCCCAGCACATTCTTCCTACAGAGCTTTCCTCTGCCTCCCCAGGGCCTCTACCACAAATATATTTATTCTAGCTCAGAGCAAGAATACATTCATATGGCTTCCGCTTTCCCTCACGTAGTTCCTATTGTATCTGATGGGAGGAAAAAATATTTTTTATTTTCTTCCATGGAGCATCATGGCAGGTGGCCTATGCCATACCATTTCCTTTCATTCTGTTTGATTCCACTGGAATGGAATCAGATGAAACCTCAGGAAAAAGATGCAGAATAGTTCTGTTTGTAGCAGTTTCTGGGCTGCTTATTAAGAGACAGTACCATAACAGCTGCAGAACACCATTTATTTTATGTCACCTTTCTTAACCATAGTCATTCTAAGCGGATTACAACCCAATTAATACAGCATATCATGATGTGTGTCTATTAGGGATGTGAATAATTTATCTGATGATTGAAAATATCGTCCGATATTTTCAATATCGTCAGATTTCGGGGGGTCCCCGATAGCGATAGGAAACCCCATGATTAATTTAGTGGGTTTTCTTATCATTAGGGGGGGGGGGGGCGGGAAGAAAGGACACAACCTAAAAACACAACCTGACCCTTTAAAATGAGTTTGTTAGTATCCCCCCACCCTTCGGACCCCCCCCCAAATTTTTAAATACCTGGTGGTCCAGCGGGGGTCCCGGAAGCATTCTCCTGCACTTGGGCTATCGGCTGCCACTAATCAAAATGGCGCTGATGGCCCTTTGCTCTTACCATGTGACAGGGGCTATCGGTGCCATTGGTCGGCCCCTGTCACATTGTAGGTGCATTGGATGACCCGCGCCATTTTTAAAGATGGCGCCAGCCGTCCATTGCTCCTACCATGTGACAGGGACCGGCCAATGGCATGGATACCCTGTCACATGCTAAGGGCAAAGGGCCATTGGCGCCATTTTGTTTACTGGCAGCCGACGGCCCGAGCACGGGAGAATGCTCCCGGGACCCCCGCTGAACCACCAGGTATTTAAAAAAAATTTTTGGGGGGGTCCAGTAGGGCAGACCAGAAATTCCTCAGTATGCATCCCTTTTCACCCTATTCAGTTGACTGTGCATCCTCTGATACAGCTTTGCATGACAAATATTATTTTTCACTGGCCAGCCTGAATAGCTATTCGTCTTGGACTCTTGTTCTCAAAATAAGTAAAGTAACCTTTTACTGATGACAGCAGGTACCCATATTACTTGCCTCAGTCAGATAAAAGGGTGAAATGACCTTAGGAGTACACATTTGTTATAGGTTAACACCTTACAGCAGAGCTGTAAGGTGTTATTGTTGATTAAATGTTCATAATACAATAGTATGTGATGCCTCCTATTCATGGCTAATATACTTTTATGTTAGAAGCACTTTTAGGTTCCCAAGATTTTATTTTAACTTTATGGTGACAGTGAATGGTACACCAAATAATACATTACATCCCCATGCCAAACAGCTATCCATCTAGATAGATATCTGAGTTACAGGATGATGAAGTGCAAGGCCGGCTCTAGGATAACATTGGGGCCTCCCCAGAGGAAAAATACCAGTTTCACTCATGGCACTACCTAGTACCTACAGCCTCTCTTTTTCTTCCTCCCCTCCCCTCATTTTAAAGCCATCCCTGTCCCTCTCACCCTTTCCACCCTGGCCACCCTCTGTCTGACCTTGCCCTCGCTGTCCCTTTTCTTCCATCCTTGCCCACCTCTCCAACATCTTCCGTCCTCCTCCCTTACTCTTACCTTCCATCCCTGTCCTGGCCCAGCCCTGCCGAGACAGACCAGGGATGGACCAGCACTGGGAGCCCGGCGCCTCTAAATGCTGATATCTTTCTTTCTCTCCTGTGCGGTTCAGACAGGGTACTGCACGGGAGAAGGAGGTGCCAGTGGCAGGAAGTAGAGTTTAGGAGTGCTGGGCACTCTGCGTTGCTTTCTTATTGGCAGGGGCGGCAGCAGTACTTCAGTCCCATGGGCCTTGGGAGAAGAAGAAGTACTCGGCAGCAACTCTTCTTCACCCTGTGGGCCCTGTCAGAAGGGGTACCACACCTCTTCTTTAACCCAGCAGTCCAATATCAGGAGAAAGAGTGCATATCAGTGCTTGGTGCCCTGCGCCACTGCACGGGTTGCACACCCTGTGAGCTGACCCTAATAAAGTAACTTGCCCAAGGTAAGAGCAGAAACTGGATGTTAATTCAGGTCTTCTGACTCCCAACCCATTACTCTAATCTCTGGGCTATCTCTCTGTTACTTATGTTGCTCCTTACATCTTTAAGGTATCAGAATTATTTGGTTACGTAATACTTTCACCTTATGAAGGTATCTGGGTAGACTAGATTGCAATCCAGGGGATTTGATTCAGTTTCCAAACTGACTATTTTTCTTGAAAGAAGGAGAGGAATTAAGAATTGGGAAAATTCTGGGTAACATCATATGAAACACTATGGTTCCTCAGCCTCAGATCCCTATCATCAGTGGCAGTGAGCGAGCCTGAAGCGGGTTCTCTATGGCCTCGTAGCCCTAGGAGTGGAAGACTGTCAGGTCAACAAATGGTGGTTTGACAGAATTGTTACAAAAAGACATTTGTTTCTAAGCTGTTTGTTTTTAATGTGTCCACTATGTTTTATTTTTACTTTTATTGCCTTTCTCTCTGTTACCTTGGGTTTCCTGTGCCATTTTTTCCTTCCCAGTTCCCTTTACCCTTTGTTCATATTCCTACCCACACTATCAGGCCAATGCAATATCGTGCGTACGGCTCAACAGATGATTGGACGTGCGTTTTGGACACGTGCCCATAACCCCAATGCAAAACGGGGATCAGCACGTCCAAAACGCGCATCCAATAGAGTGTGTAGCTAGTAGCAATCATCACATGTAAATTCATGTTGATGAGCTTATCAGCTATTTCCCCTGATGCAAAAAAAAAAAAAATGTGCGCCCGATACGCACATTTTTAATCTCAAAAATGAACACCTGCCCCAGAACAGGCATACATTTTGAGAAGTCCAAAACGTGTACAGAAAAGCAGAAAATACTGCTTTTCTGTACTTCTTCTGACTTAATATAGTGGCAATGCTAAGTCGGAGGAACACAAAAAGAACTGTCGAAAAAATTTTTTTGTTAAAAAAAGTGTTCCGGCAGTCAGGTTAGGAAAAGGGACGCTCAATTTTACGAGCGTCCCTTTTCCTACCCTGTGCACAGCCACTGTGCAAGCACGAAAGCCACCTGTCCTGGGCGCCCACTGCCGAGGAGGCTCTAGGGACACACATTCCCCCCTTTTAACTGCGGCAGCCCAATAGCATATTGCATTGGGCGCCCTGGAGAGGTCGATCGGCTCGCATTAGGAGAGCGGGTTCTCAATCATATGCGCCCGTTTTCTGCATGAGGATTATTGCATCGGCTATTTGTTTTTCTGCATGTTTCTTTTTTTATTTCTTTTGTTCTTTCTTCTCTTCTGTTTTTACCAGTTTTCTATCTGCTCTCTTCTTTTCTTTTTGTTTTCATTTGAATTTTCCTTATATTTTTATTTTTTTTCTCTTACTTGTATCCTTTCCTTTCTCTCACTTTGTCCTTTCTTTGATTCCCACTACAAATAGGGCAAGCTGTGGTAAGTGTTTTTCCCATAGACACAAAATGAGGGAAAGCCTTTTATATGTCTCATCCAGATGGTTCTTTTTCCTCTTTTGTGCCAATGGGAAAAAGTTTTATAATATTGAGTAAGGCTTATAAAAGCCAGTATATCACTGCAGTTCAACATCTAATAAAGTTTCTGATTATGAATGCCAGACCCTGATAGTTTTCATTTCATGATACATTTCAAGATTTCACAGGATAATAGTTGCCTTCGTTTGAGACAGAAATCTGCCATAGTGTGTTTGCAGTGAATTTGAGGGATTCCTGTTTTCTTTTCCTTTCTCTTTCCAGGTGTTGAATGGGGGTTGCTCTTTCCCGAAGCTAATGGAGAATATCAGTCTCCTATTAACCTGAATTCAAGAGATGCTCTGTATGACCCCTCGCTGCTGGAAGTATGCTTGTCTCCAAACTATGTAGTTTGTCGTGACTGTGAGCTAGTTAATGACGGGCATACGGTCCAACTAATCCTGAAATCTAAGTCAGGTATGCTTACAATTGTTTATAGATTTTTTTTCTGAACAAAACATTGGACTATAATGTGGATGCTGACATCATCATTGCCCTGATCACAATTAGTTGAGTTTCAAAAATGGTACTTATGAATGTGTGATGGAACGCTGGGTAAGATGGAACAGCACTGAACTTAAGATCTGGTTTGACATTTATATGGTCCCCTAGTTAAAGGTGGAACTCTAAACATATGCGTGATACCCACAGGTACACTGAAATCCAGTTCCAACTTCCTATATGTCTTAAGCCAGTGCCAGCCAAAGGAAAATTAAGCTGTGTACTTGCAAAATGATAATTACATTTGAGCTGGCCCACTGGAGCAGTTTCTGGTTGCCATGTGGGAGAGCTGTATTTGATTCCCAGGCCTGTCTTTCTGCTTCTCGGGTTGCTCAAGGTTGGGAATGCTGTGCAGGAAGCATGAACAGGCCTTAGGGTTTGGGGTACAAAGGGAATAAGTCAATGTAGATGACACCTAGAGGCCAGAGTCACTTACTGGGTTCCAAAGTGGGCTGCAGTTTGTGGTCCCTGGCTGAATACTATTGCTGCAATGGTTGGGCTAATTGGCGAAGGGCTGAGGGGTTGGGGGAGAGAGATAGATGAGGTGTAGAGGTAAAAAAAAAATTGAGGGAAATCCTCTTGGTAAGTGTGATTGAAAACTCATAGCAGTGAGTCGGAAGTCATAAGCTGAAATGGACAGAAATAAACTGCCCATCCAAAGTAACTGTGTCCAATTACTTTATTAATCATATGGATACCTCCTACTGCCTTTATGTAGTTGTTTTTTTGTGAGTATACACATTTGGTGTATTCTGTTGGCTGATTTCATATATGCACTTTTTCTTGCATTTGCAATGGGTTAACTGATTATATTTAGGGCCAGGTTTACGGTGTAGGCAAAAGTAGTAGATATAAATTAAAAAAAAAAGAAAAACCATAATATGCCATCTACAGAAAGCCTTACGAGACTTTTGCCAGAATTTGCAAAATATAAGAACCGAAAAAAAGCTCCAGAGTGCTTTTCACATAATATTTTCCCCGTGGAATTTTTATCCTGACCTGAAATTTCATAAAATTAAATCTTGAGCAAAGATGTACTATTTTCAAATGGTGAAGAAAACTGACTCACCGGCTTTTTTGTACATTTCTTGCCCTACTATTGCCAAAATATAAATCTGGCCCTTAGAATTAGACAAAAGTCCATGGTAGAGCTCATGTGCTGTAAAAATCTAATTGGTCTGCATCTATAGAAAACAAACAAGATGGTCAGTGTGTGGGAGAAATAACTTCATACATTTCCTGGAATATTTGTAATGAACTTATTCATAAAGGGGTTGATTTTAAAATCCACATGTGTGCGGTTCCCAGGGCACGCACATAGACGTGGCTATTTTATAACGCGCGCATGTCAACACATACGTATTATAAAATACGATATCCGCGTGCACAAGCGTGGCAGATTTTAACATCCATGCACACATGTGTGGGAGGGTGGCCTCCTCCATGTGTAGGGGGGAAATTTTAAAAGTCCACAGCTGGCGACAGAAGTAGGGCTTCCCCAGTTCCCTCCCAGTCCGCTCCAATTAAGGAGTGGATGGAGGGGACTTCCCTATACCCCTACCTAACCTTCCTACCCTTTCCCCATCCTCCCTGACTCCTAACCGCTTCCTAACTACTTACATTTTTTTTGTTCAATTGCTCCTCAGGAGCAGAAATAATCCCTGCGTGCCGGCCGGCTACCGGCATGTGCTTCCTCGGGACAGCGCTGAATGGCGCTGTCCCGGCCTGCTCTCCCACCCTGCCCCTCCCTGCCCAGACCCCACCCTCTGGCCACCTCTTTTCAAAGGCCTGGCACTTCGGCATCTAACAAGGGTTACGCGCATGGCCTGACCCTTCTGAAAATGCGCACGGTGCACGCATGGCCCAGCCATGCACATAAGCCCCATAATTCACGCGCACAGGGCTTTTAAAATTTACTTGAAAGCTTCTAGTCCCAAGCCAGTATTTACCAAGCCAGTATTTATATCAGCAAAATACATGTTGCACTCCACGGACCGCTGTGCTCACCTGCTCTCCTGATGCTGGGCCAGCCTCCCTGCTCCGTGCTACGGCTTTCTGCCGTACTTCTGAAGGCTTGACGAAACCTACAGCAGGACACCACTGATAGCGCGTCCAACATCCTCTCTGAGATTTAAAGGGTTCGTGGCAGGAGATTCTCTGTGGTGCCCTCTGATGATGTCAGGCCCTACTCATTATAAAGGGTCCTTTCCAACTCTCCACAGGAGCCTCAGCAATAGGTCAACTCTGTTGGAGAAGTGCTTTGCCTCTGCTTTCCTGGTTTCTGATTCTTGCTTCCTGGTTCTGCTGTGTGCCCTTCCTGAGTTCCTATGTCCGTTCCTGGTTCCTGGCAGTCTGGTTTGTCTTCCGAGTGCTTGTCTTCATGGTCAGTTTCTCCTTCGCCTGTCTTCAGTGTTTCTTCATTCCTTGTCTCATCGGATTGGACTTCTGGCTTTGCCCTCGGATCAGACTTCTGGCTTTGAATTTGGATTGGACTTCTGGCTTGACCTTGTTTTTGACCTCGATGCTGCTTGACCTCCATCTGCCTCTGGTCATTGCCTGTTCACTGATACTAATTGAACTCTGCTTGCCCTGAACCATGACACTGAGTGAACTCCGCCCATCTCTGACCATCTCCTGAACCTGTCTCCTGTTCCCTGCAGCCTGTCTCGACCACTGCTTGTCCTGAATCCGCTTTCTTCCATGCTGGCATGCAACCTCTTCTATGCGATGTATCTTCACCTCCACAGAGGCCTGTGCCTGTCCAGCCGGCCATGGCACCCTAGGGCTCAACTTAAGGGGAAAGAGGGTTGATATCGGTGAAGCTCCAGTTGGGCCTCGGCTCCAGCCAGCTCTGCCTGCTGACAGTGGGGACCTGCAGGGCTTCTCCCTGCAGGTTGCGACAACTCCACCTTGGCCAAAGGGTCCACTTCCACAACAATATATATTTAGCTGATATAAAAATGTGGTGTATTTGTGTATACTTCACTCTGAGTTTTATAAACACTGTAAAAAATGGCCAATTTACTTTTTATAGAAATGTTCAGTACCTTAGAGTTCCAGTAGCCATATTTATCTTGAGAAAACTGGAGTCTTTGTAACTTGTGATATCTTTGAAAGAACTAACAACAAAGATGTTATAGTTCTTGAACCTTTGATATAACAAGTTCCGTCTTTAGGTGTGACTGAAGAGATGATGCTTTAACATTATTAAGCATCTTTTTGGTTTTTATTTGTTTTCAAAAGTACCACAACCTACAAAGACTCTCCAGAAAAATACGACAAATGAATGTGGTTCAAAAGAGCATTGCTTCTACAAATCAAACCCAGATTTCCCGCATCAAAAAGACAGAAAACAAAGACACCTAGATTTGTAATTTACTTGGATAATTTAGGCACTGTCACCCTTCATTTATTTTGCACTGATCTGATGAAGGGGGTATATAATTCTTGAAAGCTAGACCCAATTGTATTGGGTTAATCCAATAAAAGGTATCATTTGTGATTTGTTTGCTGACTGTTATTCAGTGCAGAGCTCTTGGAGCTGGATTGCTTTTGGAAACAAACTGGGTTCTGTTGGATCAGTATTACATATTTTTAGTATTAACCTTTGAGACTACATAGGTCTGTTCTAGAGACAGCAATGTCTTTTACTGAAAGCACTGGCCAAACATAGTCAGGCGAAAGAGTTTTGTGCTGCTGCAGAAAGTAGAAAAATGGGCATATTGGATGGGCCTTATGATTGGTACCTGATGTGATTCTCTGTGTTCGACCTGGAAGCATAAGCAGAGTTACTGTAAAAAAAATGGTATTGGGCCAGGGATGGATTGAACCCTTTTCCATCAGCTTTGGAGGAGTTTCAACTTGAATTCAATATTGTAATTTGCTTTGGGCACTTATGTGGGACAGCATGTACTAAATAATCTTGCTATGTTTTGTTAATTCCAACCATCTCATCCATCTTTGTTTGGAACTGCTGATCCAGAGAAGAGGCTTACTGGGAACAGTTCCACTTTTCATTATACTTTCAGAGGTTAAAGTTGAGCTTCAGTAGAAACACATGAAATTCTGGATAGGTAAAACAGTTTTTTTTAAAATTCATTTTAAATAGATATTTGCTCCTCTGAGTTATATAGCATTATTAAATAGTGCCATTATATGAACAACTAACTTGTCAGGTTCCAAGAAGGGTTTATTTTACATTTTCTTCTTAGATTCCCAACAAGATTTATTTGAAATCACAGACTTAACAGATACACAGGTCCTTTCACCACAGTGATTCCAGACTCAAATAAAAGCTTTCTCAGAGCAGAAAGCCACAATACTTCTCAGTCTTTTTAGTATAGAATTGGCCCCAGTGCTGGTCTGACAATAGCAGTAGCCAACCAACAGGCAACAAGTCCAAGTTCAGCTCAACACACTCACTTGCAGATCAAATAGTTTAAGTCAGAGTGTACACTTATAGATCAGGTACAGTTGCCTGGGCCCAGGCAATCTTTGAGATATTGAGTAGTCTTTGTGGTGCAGTAACATCATACTAGGCAGCCTATTAAATACTTGGCAGCTTTTGTGATGATATAGCATGGGACTAGGCAACCCTCAAGGTGCTGAGTAGCCTATATGGATGCCAAGTTGTAGTACAATTCACACAGGTATCATGGTCTCAATATAGATTTATTAGATAATGCAATAATAGAACATTGCCGGTCTGGGGAAAGCTTAATTACAGTCCAAGTCAATTCCACAGTAATTCCTCTTCATAGACAAACCAAGGCCATGCTTGAGACACTAATTCTACTTATAGACTTTAACATGAGGTTTCCAGACTTCACCTCACATCACTTCAGTGTATTAGGGAGAAGAACTTATGGGTCTTCCTTCAGGAGCCCAAACAATCCCTTGGCCCCCTCCCCCTCTAAATGCCAGGAACCCTTTCCAGGTGTTCCATCTTTCCAGGTGTTCCATCTTTCCAGGTGTTCCATCATTCCTTTTGAACTCCGAGGACCAGCTTGAGTCCTCAAGGGCAGGGCTGGTGATCTGAGCTGGAACCATATATGCAAGGCTTCTTAACCTGCTTAGCTGTAAATATAACAACCTCTTCTGTGGCTTATGGCCAAAACACACATCTTCCAGCCACAACACATTTTGCCCTAACATCACCCCCTACTCCTAGGGGTGACTGAGTACCTGAAACAACTACTGGGATCTGGTGTCAGTCACCAGCATTCACTATTCCCAGCTGCCATGGCTTTGCCTGGAGGCACAACAGCTGGGTCAAATATGACCAAAGCAAGGTCTGGTTTAGTAAATATGAATTTTAACTTGGCAGCTGTTAAATTGTTGGGAACACTTCCTTGTTCCCAGCAATCTCTTTTCAAAGTCTAGAAGCCAATCCAATATGCGTGGTTACTAGGTATGACATCAAGTACAATACCAGGTCTCCTCACCTGCAAAAACCTGGAATAACTAATACCAGTCAGTAGCTCAGAGAGCAGGCCTTCTGCTCCTCACTCAAGCAGACCATTCGTTTTAGACCAGTTTTGATATCACAAGGACTTAAATAATCTTTCAGTAATTTGTTTTTTTTTTTATATTTATTTTTTTTTATTGAATTTTTTAAATACAGATACATTTCACAGTAATCAAGTTAATCAAAGAAAACGACTACACAATTATATTATCACTTCTGTGAATATTTATCATTGAAATAGTAATCTTAGGCTAAAGAGGATACGGAAAGGATCATAACCTTCTAGAAGCAGATTATTTATAGAAATAGAAACAAGTAAATGTCAACTCTCACCCTTAATTTTCTATTACCAGCACAATAGAGATTCTTAGGAGTGAGCATCCAAATATGCTCTTAACTGGTTAGGTTGAATAAATACATATTTATTAGGGATGTGCAGAGCAAAATTTTATGTTCATATTTTTTATGTCCGAAAGGGGGTCCCACTTGCGGCCAATATGGACATAAAAAAAATCCAATGAGTTGGGTATATGTACATATGTGCAAAAAAAAAATGTAAACCCCCTCACCCTCCTTAATCCCCCCCCCAGACTTACCACAACTCCCTGGTGATCGAGCGAGGAGTGAGGACGTCATTTCTGCAATCCTTGGCGAGAAGCATGTGACGTCGGTGGCACGTCGAGTGACGCGGCGTCACGTGATTCCCGGCGAGTTCGCGCCGGACGGCTCGTTCGGCCCAAAAAGAACTTTTGGCCAGCTTGGGGGGGCCTCCTGACCCCCTCAAGCTGGCCAAAAGTTCTTTTTGGGCCGAACGAGCTGTCCGGCGCGAACTCTTTTGGCCAGCTTGGGGGGGCCTCCTGACCCCCCCAAGCTGGCCAAAAGTTCTTTTTGGGCCGAACGAGCCGTCCGGCGCGAACGAGCCGGGAATCACGTGACGCCGGCGTCACTCGACGTGCCGCCGACGTCACATGCTTCTCGCCAAGGATTGCAGAAATGGCGTCCTCACTCCTCGCTCGATCACCAGGGAGTTGTGGTAAGTCTGGGGGGGGGGATTAAGGAGGGTGAGGGGGTTTAAATTTTTATTTTGGCTCAACAATCGCGATTTCCCACATATCGAACATATCTATGTTCGATATGTGGGAAATCCGATCGTTTATGTCGAATCAATTTTTTAAGTAAAAAAAAAATATGAATTGCGTTTTACTAATGCGGTCAATCCGAATGCACACCCCTAATATTTATTCCCTTGATTTATGATAATACAGCAGCATGGAAATCTCAATAAGAATTTTATTCCTTTCTTTTGAGCTTCTCCCCTCATTAATAAAAATTCCCTTCTCCTTATTTGAGTTTCTCGTGAGATATCTGGGAAGATTCTTATACTCTGACCATAGAAATTCTCCTTCTGATGTTTAAAATATATTCTCAGTATTGAATCTCTTTCAGCTAGAAAAGAAAATTGAACAATGAGGGTAGCTCTCGTGTTAATATTTGTTTCAAATGATTTTTCTAATAAATCAGACAGATTTAACTCTGGTTGATTATCCTGTTTTTGACTTTCCATTCCCTGGTTTTGCTGTGTATAATAAATTCTTGCAATTGCCGGTAAAGCTTCATTAGAGTACTTCAGAACATTAACAAAGTAACTTTTAAACAAGTCTAATGGAGCTAGTAAATGACTTTTAGGAAAATTCAATATCCTTAAGTTATTTCTCCTAACCTGATTTTCTATTACTTCCAATCTGTCAGAATGAATTTTCTCAGACTTGATTAATTTCAATTGTATGTTATCTAACTCCTTCACTTTAATCTGTGTAGATTTTACTGAATCTTCTACTTTATCTATCTTAGATTGCAAAACCACATTCTTATTAAGTACTTCTTGCATCATGTTAGCTATTTTATTTATAGATTTTTGCATCATAACCAACATATTACCAATCTCTTCAAGGGAAAAATTTTTTGGTGTAATAATAGAAATCCCAGTTAAGAAATCATCATGAGTACTTCCACCTCCTCCCTCCATTGGAACCTGAGTGGGTATAGTTTGTCCAGATGTAATGACAATTTGATCATTAGAACCCCCTATTGGGCTCTCCGAGGAACAGATTGAAATATCTGTTTCTCTCTGATCTTGAATTGTTAAAAAATCCAACCTAAGTTTGGGTTCTTCTCCAAGGGGGGTCCCAATTTTGATCCCAACTGGCGGTTCTGGTGTCGCTGGTGCACCTGGGGTTAATGATGTTTCATATGTCTGGATGGTCAATCCCTGCTCCTGGATTGATCCTCCTGCGACTCCTCCTCGTGGTGTATCTATTAGGGCTTTAGCAAAACAGTCCTCTATTTTGGGTTGATTTTCCACCACAGGCGTGGAGGATAAATCTCTCAGCTTCGCCTTTCTCTTTGTATGTGGCATTACAAAGATAGGGTTCAGCTTAGCCCAATATTTAGATAATAAATATAAAGACAAAGTCTTACCAAGGATCCTTTTGTAGTTGACAAATATAAAGCTTTTTATTTCCTTCCCGTAGTCTCGTGGCTGCAGTTTAATAGAAACAGTCCTTCCTGCCAACGCCAATCTCGCCAAGCTAAGCCGAGCAAAGCGGCATGCCGGCGACTGCGGTGCGCCGGTAGGGCGTCGATTTTGTAGGCGTCTCGTCCGGCTCCACCCCCGACGTCCGGGTCACGCAGAGGCAAAAGGAAATCAGCTGGAAGAAAATCTCCGGTAAGCAAACCGGGGAACAGAGTCAGGCTGCAGCAATAGGGAGTCTGAGGGACGCCGGTTTTGTAGGCGTCTCGTCCGGCTCCACCCCCGACGTCCGGGTCACGCAGAGGCAAAAGGAAATCAGCTGGAAGAAAATCTCCGGTAAGCAAACCGGGGAACAGAGTCAGGCTGCAGCAATAGGGAGTCTGAGGGACGCCGGTTTTGTAGGCGTCTCGTCCGGCTCCACCCCCGACGTCCGGGTCACGCAGAGGCAAAAGGAAATCAGCTGGAAGAAAATCTCCGGTAAGCAAACCGGGGAACAGAGTCAGGCTGCAGCAATAGGGAGTCTGAGGGACGCCGGTTTTGTAGGCGTCTCGTCCGGCTCCACCCCCGACGTCCGGGTCACGCAGAGGCAAAAGGAAATCAGCTGGAAGAAAATCTCCGGTAAGCAAACCGGGGAACAGAGTCAGGCTGCAGCAATAGGGAGTCTGAGGGACGCCGGTTTTGTAGGCGTCTCGTCCGGCTCCACCCCCGACGTCCGGGTCACGCAGAGGCAAAAGGAAATCAGCTGGAAGAAAATCTCCGGTAAGCAAACCGGGGAACAGAGTCAGGCTGCAGCCCAGTAATTTGTTTTTACTGTTATCCTAATTTATTCCTGTTAAAGATATTCAAATTACAGGCTTTTATTATACAACAACATATTTTGTATTAGGGAAAAGGAAAAAAGCTAGATTTGTTTCAGTTGTCGTTATTTGGAATATGTAGCAAAATATAAGGAGCAAATCTTATACTTGGGTTAGAATGCAGGAAGTATAAGGAGAGATGTGGCATGAATAAATATCCATAGTCCAAAAGCTCAATGTAAGCACGGTGAGTTTTATTACAGATTTCCAAAGCAAAAACTTCTGAAGGCCATCCAGCTGATGGATGACAGTTGCCAGAATTTTGAAATGGAGTCCTATTTCAACATTCTGGCAACTGTCCTGTATTAGATGGATCTCCTTCTGAAGTTTTTGTTTTGGAAATCTTTAATAACACTCGCCGTGCTTACTTTCAACTTTTGGACTGTGGATAGTTATTTTGAATATGTCAATTTTATTGTTTAATTTTAATAGTTCTCACAAATTCAATAGACCTAACAGGAAGCTTATATCTTGTGGGCATAGTAGTGACTTTTGACAAAACAACTCTAAGTAAACATTGGCAATCTAGAAAGCCAGGAGCACCTGACAAGTTTTTCACAACTGATTTTTTTTTTCTAAGCAGACTTGATCTGTTAACTGTTTTGCTTTGAAAATAGTTTATTACTAGCTCTAGGAACATAAGGGCGTGCTATATTTAACTAGTATGACAGGTGGTGCCTGATGATAAATGTTGAGAAAACATTGGCAACCATCACTGCTACAAGGTTTCTGCTTAGTTTATTTCATAGCTCCCAAGAAGATACAGATTACATATGTTTTATACAACAAAGAAAAGGGTAATTCATTCTGAATTTTCCCGGATATGGACCCCATCACCTGGTCAGAACACACAGCTGTTGTTTAGCTCTCACCATAAACTTGTTGACTCTCAAAAACAATGCTTAAGTGGTAGGGTTATAGATAAAGGAACTAGGCCTCACAGTCATACACACTAGCAAGGCAGCCAACTTAGGGCTGCCTCCGCTTCCACAGGCCTATTAACTAAACTGGGGTAAAACTGGCTGGTACAACGGGGTTGTGGTAATAACTCTGTGGCAAAAATCGGGCAGTTCCTCACTAAGCTACCACATAACTGCCGCATCATAGTAGTGTTATTTATAGTGCAGTAAATGATTGTGAGTATAAGATGGGCAGAATTTGTAGGATACCGCACTTCTTCTAAAAAAGATAAAAGGCTGGCTTACAGAAATACTCACTGTTAGTGCTATGAAGTGAGAGAGGAGTGCATTGGGATATGGGCAAATAAGACAGGCTTTTTTTGTGTAGAGGAGTGTAGAGGAGTTTAGGAGAAGTTATGGCCAGTGCTAAGTTTTCTTTTGGCTTGCTTGTTTTCCTTTACTGTTTCCAATATTGTTTGCTTGTTTATGTCTTCTGCTTACATGTGCAAAGGTTTCTGTAAGAGTATCTTGTTGTCCAGGGCCTTTTTTGTTGTTGTTGTTTTAGAGGTGCAAGGGAGTAGGGTGGTGTGATAGTGGGGAGACCAAGGAGCACAAGAAGGGCTGGGTGAGTATGTAAGAGAATGAGTATGATAGGAGTGTGACTGAATTCAAGTTAGCATGGGACAAGAACAGGGGAGTATTTTTTTTTTAACATTCTCCTTTTCACACTTTTGTCAGCACTTCAAAGAGATTACATTCAGGTACTTTCCTCTATCCCCAGAGGGTTTATAATCTAAGTTTGTACCTGAGGCAATGGAGGAAGGTAAAGTGACTTGTCCAAGATCACAAGGAGTGAGAGTGGGACTTGAACATTGGTCTGTTTGGGTCATAGCCCACTGCTCTAACCACTAGGATTTGTAAAGATGGGTAGACAGGTAGGCCATATGGTCTTTTTCTACTGTCATATTTCTGTTTCTAGAAAGAAAAAAAGGTAAATTATAATAGTGGCCAGTGCCAAAATGTTCCTCTTCCCCTCCCCTACCCCAGTGGGAGAGGAACATAACAGCCTGGCTGGCAGTCCTTCAAAGTGCTCCTCCTGCTGCTGATGCCTCTCCTGAGATAAAGAGAAGTGAATTTAAATGCAGATACGCTAGCATGTTGACTAATCTGTGAACCACATAGGCAGGAAAAGTGAAGGTGGTAGGAGAAGCAGTGGCCCAGTGGGAGCTCTATTTTCCTGCCACTGGGGACATGCCACCGCTTGGGTAGGAGGGTGGGTGGGGAATAATAATGGGAACCAGTGTATCAGATGAGAGTGAGATGCTGGCACTGGGCAAGGTGAGACATGGGTCTGAAGGACCAGTGGAGGATTATGAGGTGGGATGCTCAAGGACCACCAGCAGAGACAAGAGCGTAACAAGAAAGGGGAACTCTTGGTCAGAGCAGGGCAGGGCTCTTTTGATGGGTGGCACCTGAACGTTTCCAGTTTTGCCTCCCAAGCTTTGGAACCCTAGGATAAATTGGCTTTGATTTATCTACCCTCCAGACTTCAGGTATAGTGGCAGATTTCAATGATAATCTGTAATTTATCAATCCACCCTCTTTCCCCTTGCCATTGGTCCTCCATTCCTAGCCCCAAGGATGATTTTCTAAAAATAAAAAGAGGGTACCAGATTAGAGAAGAGGGAGGGTAAACTTCTTCCCATCCTCCTAACCTTCAGTGATATAGGCTTGTCTCAATCATCCCTTCCCCCAAAGTCTTTCTCGTACTACGGCTTGCAGGCAGCAGCTCTTCTTCAGAACCAAGCTGGTGTCTTCACTTTGGACTGTGCAGGATGCTGACACAATGGCCAACTCTTTCCCTTTGGCCCATGTGAGCCACCACTTTTTGCTCCCTTGACCCACTGGTGCATGTCCTGCCTTTGGCCTATGGACCCCTAAAGATTCTGGGTCAATGATCCCACTAAATTGCTCTTGCACAGCCCCCAGCTGCTCTCTTTCCACTAGTGCTCATCAGAACCTAAGATATGCCATACTGACTCAGACCAAGGGTCCATCAAGCACCCGCAAAACAGAGCACATCACTCCTGTCCTCAAGGAACTTCATTGGCTCCCTGCTTCCTTTCGTATCACCTACAAATGCCTATTATTCACAAAACCATCCACAACAACAACATTCATTGGCTCAACAACTCTCTCCGCCTACACACATCCAGCCGCCCGACCAGATACATCTATAAGGGAACCCTCCATACCCCCACCCTCAAGTCCACACACCTCTGCACCACAAAAGACCACGCCTTCTCCCTAGCTGGACCCACCCTCTGGAACTTGATGTCAACGGATCTTTGGCAAGAGCCAAGTACACAAACAGTCCAAAAAAACCTCGACTTATTTATTTATTTGTTTATTTTTCTATACCGACATTCGATTTGACATATCACATCGGTTTACATATAACAAGATGTCTAAGGCCAGCCTTATAATGACATGATACATTGTAACAGATTAATTGAATAACTAGCTAAGTACATATAACTGCTATACAAGATAGTATGACAAATATAATTTGCTTACCAGCATACATTTTCACAGAATATGTTACGTTCAGAGTTAAATTAACTATGTACAGAGGCAGAGAGGGAATTGGTGGGGCTAGGGGGCAGGTGGGCGAGGTGCAGGGATGGTTATTTGGCGGGAGGGGGGTCAGTGGCAGAATTATTGGCTCTTCTTGGCTATTCAAACAAGCCTTCCCTGAATAGTTCCACTCCCCATCCCTCCTCCCCTCCTACCACTTTACTGGACTCTTGCAGAAGCCCTGAAACCTTTCCTACTATAATTTCCTTCTCACTACCTCCTAAATACTTATTTTATTCTCCCCCTAAAGTGCTCCTCCCTTTTTCTTACCCCTTATACGAATATCACTGTACCTTTGTATATAACATGACTGTATCCTTGTATATGTTACCGTACCTTTGTATCTATTGTATATATCTGATCCCATTAATACTGTACAAGTTATACCCCCCAAATTCCGATCTCCCCTGTTTTTTGTACTTTCACTGTTCAGTTCCATGTAAACCGATATGATGTTTCAACGAATACTGGTCTATAAAAATGTTTAAGTAAAATAAATAAATAAATAAAAATCAAGCCCAATATCATCTCTAGCAGTGGCCAATCCAAGTCACAGGTACCTGGCAACTACCAAAACATTAACAGATCCCATGCTACTAATGCCGGCACAAGCAGTGGCTATTCCCTATTGATTAACAGTGGTTTATGGACATCTCTTCCAGGAATTTATCCAAACCGTTTTTAAACCGAGCTTCACCAGCTGCTTTACCTACATCCTCTGACAATGAATTCCAGATCTTGATTGTGCATTGAATGAAAAAGAATTTTCTCTGATTTGTTTTAAATTTGCTGCTTGCTAACTTCATGGAGTGCCCCCTAGTCCTTGTATTATCCTCAGGGTCCTCCCTTTTTCATTACCCTCCTCCTCTCTGTGCAGCTGGCCCTTGAGCTCCTTAGTCCTTGCCTCATTATTCTCCTGTAGTCCTCAGTTCCTCAAGTCTCACCTCCCCACCCACCCTTGCTGAATCCTTGGTGGTCCTCAAATCCCAGGCTAGTCACAACAACACACCTTCCTGCAATAGAGAAAAAGTAAGCAGACTTCCTGGTTATTACCTTCCCTCTCCAACAACTCCTTATCTTTTCCCTGGGGGAGAGTAAAATGAGTCTGCAGTCTAAGTCTGTCTGCTCTTTGCCAGCAGGGGGAACTGGGGGCTGTGGGAGCTAACCACATGGCTGCTGCTCTTTAGCTTCAAGAGCTGGCCTGATCCAATGCTGCTGCTCTTGTTCTTTCTCTTGGGGAGGAGGGCATGCTGCCAGAAATCACCACCATTGCTGTGTAGCTCTGGGACAGAGCCAGTTGGAGCTACACTTCTACTTGTTGGGATGGGGGAGGAAGGGAGGCTGCTGGGAACCAACCATGTGGCTGCAACTGCTGATCTCTAGCTCCAGGAGCTGGCTGGAACTGCTCTTCTGTCACGTGGGGAGGCTGCCGGGAGACAACCTCGTGACTGCGGCTCTGTAGCTCCAGGAGCTACACAGATCTGATTGTCTTCTGCCTCTGCTGGGAGGGGGGAGGCTATGGCTCTCTAGCTGTGATAGCCATGGGATCCATTGCCGTCGACACTACCGCTCTTCCTCTGCTTCTTGGGGATGCAGGAATCCAACCAAACCTGCACTGCTCTGGTCTGCCTCCTGAGCTGTGCAGGACTTCAAACACAGCGCTGCTGCTCTGTCTGCTTAGGGGTGGAACTAGAAGCAGGTCAAATCTGCTCTGGTGACAACTTTTGCCCTGAGGCTCAAATAAATGCTGGAATGCTGTTCCACTCTGTTCTGGCAGAAATTAAGCCCTTGCTTAATTTCTTAATTTCTTAGCATGACTGTTTGTGTGCATTTTATTGGTTTCTTGGAGGTAACATTTTTATCAAATTGTACTGAAGAAGTCCATATTCAATAAGCTTACAAGCAGATAAATTATCTGAATAAAGTTTTCTGGATAACTTTATCCAGATATTCAGAAAAACTTAGCTGGATACATTTTCTGTTGAATATAGGGTGACCAACTGCCCGGTTTTCGACCAGAGAGCCTGGTTTTGCAGCCTGTTGGACAGTGTCCGGTTACAAGGTAATTGGACACTGTAAAACCCGGTCAGGCAAGACCAGGGACCAATCAGTGGTGGCAGCCTAGCAGCCCTCCAATCACCTGCCTGTGTTAAGGGCTCGGTTGACTCTTCTCCTCCTCTGCCTCTCCCAAAGCTTTGCTGCACTTGTTTCTACTTCACGCTGTCCTCCTGGGAGTCGCAGAGAAAGAGGAGAGTCGAACTGAGCCCCAAAAGACAGGCAGGAAGAATCTGCCTAGGAAAAAATCAATGCTCGATTTAAAAGGGAAAAAAGGGGTGGTGATGGCTGTGGCCAGCCCCCCCCCCCCCCCTCCCGCGCTGCTCCCCAAGGGTCCGGTCCTGCTCCATGGAAAAGTTGGCAACCCTAGTTGAATATCCTGGCATAATTATCAATATAACTTTAAGCCTGCTATTTGTACAGATTGACTTGTCATCTTTTGTGTTTATCCCAAAAATCTTCGAAAGAGTGGACCCTTGTCATGGAATAAAAGAAATAAGGAGTGATGCAAGAAAATGTGAAAAATGGTTATTGGTTTGGCAACTAATATTCAGTGCAAAAAAGTGTTGAGTTAAGTATTTGAGACACAGAAATTCAAGGGAGCAGTACTTGTGCACAAGAGGTACTTATGAACACAAAACAGGATAGAGATCTTAGTGTGATCATGTCATTGGTGAGACTTCATCCAGACTCTAATGGGGTCAGTTGTGATTTATCCAGTTAAATACGGACTTTTGAATATTATGGACACTTATCTGGCTTGATAATTCATTATCCAACTAAGGTTTAGCCAGATAAAAAAAGAAGCTTTCCAGGGGCATACCAGAGTGGGTTACCCAGTTAACTGGTCCAATTTTCAGTTATATTCGGCTAAGTTATCCAGCCGCATATGGCCAGATAGCTTAAGCTTTAACTGGCTATATTCAAAAGAACGTATCCTGATAAGTGAAGTGTGGACTTGTGGCCTGATTTCCATAGGTCGCCACCCCTCTCCCCCCCCCCCCCCCTTCCATATTTAACAAATGGCCCTGCTTGACTGAGCACTCCGACCCCAAACCTCTCCAAAAGCACATAAAACAATATGGTGGAGTCCACAGGTTATACTCTCCTTTCCTCCTACCCCCTCCCTGGTTCCACAGAAAGTGTCCCTAAGTGTTCTTCCTCTCCCTCTCCCTCCCCCTATCCCAACATTACCCATCCCATCCATCTGGTGATTTGAGAAATTCAGCCCTTCTACCAGGATCGCGGTGCTCTAGAGTGATTCCAGCTGCTTTCAGCATTGCTATATGAGCCATCAAATACAGCTGCTATGCTCGATTGCCAGTTATGCTGGGTACAGCCATTCAACTTAGGAATAAAATAATTTATTTAGATCTTAAATCCATGATTTTTGGTTGGATATTATTAAAATTTACATTCTGTTATATTTATAGTAACAATTGTTTCAGCACCTGCATATAGATCATAGCTACATTTTCTTCTTTGTTGCACTTCTATTATTCTATTAATCTTTGATTTTTTTGCAGTTTTAATAGGAGGTCCATTGTCTCGTGGCCATGACTATGAACTACATGAAGTTCAGTTTCACTGGGGAAGAGAGAATCAGCGTGGGTCTGAGCACACTGTTAATTTTAAAGCATTTCCTATGGAGGTAAGAGTGATAAAATAGCACATGGTGAAATACTTGCAGTATGCTTTCCAATAATCAGTAATACCGGCAGCAATCCTAGATTTTAAGTCATTTGAGTTATAGCTATAGCCCCAACTTAGGGTACATACAATAGAGTCAGTGCCTGGGAGTCCAAACACTTCACTGGTCACTGAGGCTCTTGAAAATGCAACCACAATCGTTGTCTAACCAATTTGTTGAAAAACTGTCCATTGGACTGGTAGTTTCATTATTGTCAACTTTAATCACAAACTGGGGTTTCTTTTCTTCTACAAAAATCAAACCGCATGCTTCTACGATACAGTTAAAAAATAGTAGCAAAATAAACTCATAAGAAACTCCTCAAAACAGGAAATTAATTTTTCGACTATTCAGAGCAGTTCATCAGTAGCTGATCAGCCACTTAGTTCAGAGGATGAAATAAATTGAGGCTTTCATAGGCTGTTCTCTCTTCTATTGCTCCAAATACTAAAGATTCAAGAGCAAAAAATAGTAGTCCATGCCACAGTTTCTCATATCAGTTCAAACACTATTAAGGGGTATCAGCAAGCTCGTAACTCCATCTGGCTATAATTCACAGCTGATGCCAATCCTCTCTACATTAACCCCATGTCTCTATTTTTATAGAAATTTTGTTATGCTGGTACAAAGAAGCATGCAATGTCTAAAACTACAAGCATTCCTATACATAACTAACAAATGGAAGTCTAAGACCATACCAACAAATGCCCTATTCTAAATACAGTCTCCCAAAATTGAAATCTCAAAGTCCTGACACCAGCTGGGATTTCATAGCAAGACTGAGTCAGGGGAATCAGTTTATAAAATGAGCTAAAACGTAATGGTCAACATCGGATGTACACCTCACTGTTTGACAAAACCAGGGCGTCCTAGGTGCATGTCTCCCGATAGCAGATGTCCAAATGTCAAGAACATGATGACAACAGAAATTCTGATTCATGTTGGCATTGCACCATAGAGCTGTCTTTAGTTCTGATGACCCTAATCCAGGTTAAAATCACTGCTCATCTCATAATTGAAAATTTAGGGAACACTGTGAGGTATTTGAATTTGTGTGTTTTGAGTTTACCTGAGTTACTGTTGTTTGCTCCAGTGGCTCTCTTTAAGACTTATCTGTGTGAGGTTTTAAAAATTTCTCAAGAAGCAATACCTCCTATCAAAGCCTTTTTTCTTCCTTCTGGAAGGGGGAGGGAAGTTGCAGGAGGTGGAGATTTATTTATTTATTTATTTATTTAATATTTATTTCTATACCGGACTTCACGAATAGAATTCACATCAGTCCGGTTTACATGGAACTTAGGGGATAAACAAGTGTAACCAAACAAGAAGGCTGAAACAAGCAGAGATGGCGAGTTGAGCCAGTTTATAGACAGTTTATATCTCTCTGGGTTATAAGAGCGACCCTTGGTAGATGAGATCCAAAATGCTGCACTTCTTATAACCTTTGTTTTTTTTCAAGATCTGTATTTAATTTTGCACCTGTATTTTCAGAATGCATAAGCTTTATTTTTAGGGCTCAAAATGTGGTTATTTCTGGACTTGTGTAGGTCTTCACGAGACAGTAGGAAGGAATTCTTGGTTGTGCTGGTAGTGGTGGTGGGGAGAGGTGGGGTGGGGGAGGGGGACGGTTGCGGGGAGGAGGTGTTCCTACCATGTTCTGGTCCTGCTCTCCCTTCAATCTCCATTCTTTCTCTAACCACTCACACAGTCTAACATACACACCCATTGCTAATGCCTTCTTTCTCACAATCATACAAACAATGCCCCCATTCCTCATCCCCTGTCCCCTCTGTCTCACATACAGGCACATAGTCTCAAGACAATCCCCTTTGTAAGCTCCAAAGAAAAAGAACTGTCCATTACATTTCTCTGTACAGAATTAATGGCATCACCAAATAAAGAAGAACCTTATCAAGAATAGATTAAATCACTTTTTTATACGATTCTCAAAATGTACTAAACCTAGATAATAATAATAAAAAATGTGAAGACACAAGTCCTTTGTTATGTTTTGGTACGGATGTGAAGCCTGGGCCAAGGTGAGAGATGTCTCCGCCCACAGGGAGGAGCCCTGTGAGCCTCACCACTGGTAGGTATGGTCTCAGTAGCTAGAACACACCTGTAAGACAGACTTTATTAGAGAGGAGAGAGAGAGCATAACAAGTGGAGTGGGGAATTTATTTATTTATTTATTTTAATTTTTTATATACCGGCATTCGCGATGGGAGTCGCATCATGTCGGTTTACAATTAACAGGGTGTGACAAGAGGAGAAAAACTTAGAACATTAACATGTGATATAAGAAGAAATAGCAGTTACAATAAAACAGGGACCTAATGCAACTTGGAATGTAAGGAAAGCGATAGAAAATTAACAATGTGATAAAAAGAGTAACAAGGTAATATACCGTATATAATAAATTTATATAATATAATATAATATAATATATAATATATAACATACCGTATATATAATATACCGTATATAATATACCGTATATAATAAAAGCAACATAAAAAACCTGCTCATTTAATGAGAAATAACATTATGGAGTTGTTAGAGTTTATGTTTACCCTGAGGGGAGGTCTTAGTTGATTTGGTTGAGAGAAAGTTCAATTTGTGTCTGGAAAGGCTTTCATAAATAACCAGGTTTTGAGTCTTTTTCTGAATGTAGGAAAGCAGGGTTCCTGTCTCAGTTCTGGTGGGATGGAGTTCCACAAGGTAGGTCCTGCTGCAGAGAAAGCCCTGTCTCTGAGCGTTGTATGGTGAAAGGTTTTGGCAGGTGGAACCTGTAGTGAATCTCTGTATGACTCT
This sequence comes from Rhinatrema bivittatum, assembly GCF_901001135.1. Taxonomy (NCBI): domain Eukaryota; kingdom Metazoa; phylum Chordata; class Amphibia; order Gymnophiona; family Rhinatrematidae; genus Rhinatrema; species Rhinatrema bivittatum. The sequence goes on along the minus strand of NC_042616.1, from coordinate 646,219,102 downwards.
CTGATAGGTCTGGTAGAGGTATGTTTTTTAAATGCAGTTAAAGGTACAGTTCTTGAGCTCAGGGTATTCCCAGGGTGATACCTCAGATATGACGATCCGGTACTGGCCCGCAGAGCAGGGTATGTCAGACAGTTTTTCTCAATAGTGTAGCAAATACCTCAGGTGTGCAGATCCAGTAGTGGCCCGCAGCGTGGGGTACGCTGAAGGTGACTGTACAGTGATGATGGTGTTGAGGTAGTCTGAGGTCCTGGAGCTCAGAAGGTACTTGAGGATGAAGAAACAATATCCCGCAGCGCAGGGTAAGGTGTAGCTAATCCTGCTGGTGAGGACGCGGTAGTGGTCCGAGGCACGGGGTACACCACTGGGAATTCCAGCAAGGCTTGGCAGGATGAAGCATAATGGTACTCACGAGGAATGGTTCCCAGGGATCAAGGTAGGAAGGTCCTCCGAGGAGCGGATAGCCTAGTAATGCGGAAGAGCCCCCGAGGAGCGGGTACTCAGAATGTTTACACACCGAGCCAGGAACAGGAACTGGAAGTCCAAGAAGAAGCGGATTAGGCAACAAGAAGAACTCCTTGCTAACTCACTGAATGAGGTGCAGGAAAGGAGCTAAATAGTAGGGATGTGAATCATTTTTCTAATGATTGAAAATGGAGCAGGCCATCCATTGCTCCTACCATGTGACAGGGGCCGGCCAATGGCACCGATAGCCCCTGTCACATGGTAAGGGCAAAGGGCCATCAGCACCATTTTGATTAGTGGCAGCTGACGGCCCGAGAGTGGAAGATCGCTCCCGGGACCCCCACTGGACCACTAGGTACTTTTAAAAAGTTTTTTTGGGGGGGGGGTCGGGAGGGTGGGGGAAGCTAAAGAATGTGTTTTAAAGGGTCGGGGTGGGTATTTTTGTTTATCGGCTCGGGCGCAGCTGATAAAAAAAAAACGATCGGACCGCACGCAAAAAATTTCCCGATAGTCCCCGAACCTGGAATCTGAACCGATTCCGGTTCCGATTCACATCTCTATTAAATAGTCCTGCAGGTATGATGTCATCAAGAGGGCCGGCCCAGGGTTCCTGCCCTGGGCCCTTTAAATTGTCCCCCGATGGCGCTCGTGCACGCGCTATGGAGATCCACGGGGTGGAGCCCGAAAACAGCGGCGGCATTCCTGCCACGAGTTGAGGCCTCCTGTCCATGGGCAGGCAGGCGAAGAGGAGTGGTACGCTGCGGGCAATTCCAGCGGCCTGCAGCAGAACAGAAGTTTGGCTGGAGAGCAGGTAAGCGTGGTCGGTCACGGTGCCCGTGGCCAACCGGCATGACAGTACCCCCTTCAAGGCTCCCCCCCAGGGGTTTAGAGCAGCCCAGGCAACAATCTTCCTCCAAGTTTCGTGAATTCGAGGTCCAAACTTCAGTGGAGTACTGAGTCATGACTGTCTCGAGAGTATCCTGAGAGGGAATCGAGGAGCCCAAAGACATAGAGGGGAAGAAAGAGAGGTGCTTTCTCACGTCTTCCTGCTGTAAGAGAGCATGTAACCTCTGGATCTCCTGCTCCTTGTAGGCTAGTATGGATATAAAGCCTTTTGTAGCTTGCTTGTGTGTCTTCACGAGTACTTCATGTTCAGACGTCTTGTGCAACAACTGCTCTTTCACCTGGGTGAAAACAGCCCTCAAGACATCTTCTTGGAGTGAACCAGAGCTAGTCTGAGTCTCTTGAGATTTCTTGCAGGGAAGGAGAGAAGTAGGTAGAACAGTAATCACAGTTAGGGGCTGAGAAGGCCTTCTGGTTTCTATACGTCTCTGCACAGCGCGGCCCTCACTGAATCAGGTCAGGCGAAGACCAATTGAATTGTGGCTGATGTTTCTGTAGCCATGGTAGACTCAGAATTACTGGACTCATGGCCGTAGGAAGAATGTAAAATGAAATGGGTTTGGAATGATGAGGTCCTACCCTCAAAGACAGAGGTCGTGTGGCTTGTGTCACTTGCCCAGGAAGGGAGTTCCCGTGTACTGACAAAAGAAACATGTGGGAAGTTGATACTGATCCACGAGGTCTTGCTGGATGAAGTTTCCTCCAGCGCCGGAGTCCACTAGGGCTTGAGTAAGAATACAAGTGGAGGATAGTTCCAGGGAGGCAGGCAACAGGAACAAGGGTGAAACTGAAGTAAGGCCGAGGGTTATGGTCTCTGCCGTCTCCCGACGAGTATGCATCTTCTTCTTCGCAGGGCATTGGGGCAGTGACTGTGCAGTGTCCCCACAATAAGCACAAGGTCCCAGCTAGTGGCGAGATGTGCTCTCGGCTGCCAAGAGGTGAGCATGACCTAATTGCATCAGTTCCTCAGGAGAGAGAGGAGAATCGTCTGCCAGGAAGAGAGGGTCCTTGGAATGTCCCCGTCGGGTAGTGTAGTTTTCCTGGGCCTGCTCTTGAAGTCTTCGGTCGATCTTTCCTGTGAAGTCGATGAGTCCTTCGAGGGAGGCAGGAAGTTCCCGTGCCGCTAGTTCGGCCTTGATTTGGGGGGCTAAGCCCTCTAGGAACATGGCATTCAGACTGTTCCCCTGTCAGTTCAGTTCCATAGCAAGGTGTGGAATTCAATGGCGTACTCAAACAGGAAACGAGACTCTTGTCAAAGGCGAAGAAAATCTGAGCCCATGGCGGGTAGCCTGCCCAATTCCTCGAAGACTTGTTTGAAAGCCGAGATGAAGTGTGGCAGGTTAGACAGCAAGGGGTCGGAGTGCTCCCACAAGGGAGAGGCCCAAGCCAAAGCCTTGCCATCCAAGAGGGAAAGAATAAAGGTCGTTTTGACTGAGTTGTTTGGAAACTACGCAGGTTGAAGGGAAAAATGCACGTGGCAATGGTTTAAAAATCCTTGTACAAGTTACGTCTACATTTGACCACTTAGGGTCTCCCGAGTAATGAGGTGGTGCTGGTAGAGGAATAACTTCTCGACCGAAGTCTAAAGCTGGCGCGGATGCTGCCGGAGGTGAAGGTCTAGTTTTGAGTTGAGTCAAGAGATCTTGACGGATGGCACGATGGTTGACGTCGGGCACTACCAATTCCATAGTTGACTGGAGATCCTGGAGTTTCTGGATAAGGCCGGGAATGGACTTGAGCACCGTCAACTCCATCAACTGTTAATCTAGACGAGCATTCATTCGGTCAATGGAGGTAGCCAAGGTTTCCAAGATCTGCTGCTGCTCAGCAATGCGCTGGGCCAGGCCAGGGATGGCCTGGATGGCTGACGAGCCAGGTCCATGGAGTTAGCAATCTGTTATGTTTTAGTATGGATGTGAACCCTGGGCTGAGGTGAGAGATGTCTCCGCCCACAGGGAGGAGCCCTGTGGGCCTCACTGCCAGTAGGCGTGGTCTCAGTAGCTAGAACACAGCTGTAAGATAGACTTTATTAGAGAGGAAGAGAGCATAATCTGTGGAGTGGGGAATGCAGTTAAAGGTGCAGTTCTTGAGCAGAACCCAGGGAGCAGGTAATGCAGTCAAAGTACAGTTCTTGAGCTGAGAGTATTCCCAGGGTGATACCTCAGATATGACGATCCGGTAGTGGCCCGCAGCGTGGGGTACGCTGAAGATGACTGTACGGTGATGATGGTGTTGAGGTAGTCTGAGGTCCTGGAGCTCAGAAGGTACTTGAGGATGAAGAAACAATATCCTGCAGTGCAGGGTAAGGTGTAGCAAATCCTCCTGGTGAGGACTTGGTAGTGGCCCGAGGCACGGGGTACACTGCGGGGAATTCCAGCAAGGCTTGGCAGAGATGAAGCGTAGTGGTACTCATGAGAAATGGTTCCCAGAGATCAAGGTAGGATGGCCCTCCGAGGAGCGGATAGCCTAGGAACGCGAAGAGCCGCCGTGGGCAGTTCCAGCGGTCCGCAGCAGAACAGGAGTTTGGCCGGAGAGCAGGTGAGCACGGTCAGTCGTGCTGCCTGCGGCCAACTGGCGTAACATCCTAATAAAGATGCTAGCATTGGCAACAACCAAATATAGTGGTGAAAAGAACAGTAAAGTGCTTATCAGTACAAGTTCAGCCCTTTGGATTTGCCACAATAAATGCTGTCTTAAAACAGTGATTAGTAGTCTAGTCAGTTACCACATAGGCATCTCCTGCATTAAGTTTTCACTGTATTTGGGACTATGTTTAATCATATCCCAACTATAAGCAAAGGAATCCCAGGCCAGTTGAAATTTTGAATATATTATTTAAAGAATATGTAGAAGCACTAATTACATAAATCTAATAGTGGAAATCGATGTATATATGAGAAGTTTTGAATATAGGCTATTATAGGCCACATTACCGAAAGAAATATATAGTTTCAACAGAATAAATATTTTCACTTCTAATGAGTTGAAATTCTCTCCCTGTCCAAATGGTGGTGATGGTGGTGGTGAGGGGGATGTAAATTATGTAACATTGTGCAAAAGTTAACTGGCAAATCCATGCAGAAGTTATACTAATTTTCAATACAGATTTTTGTTCATAAGTTCTTTTTCTAAAAATTATCCTACCAAATGTACCCCAACACATATTATGCCTGCTAAAATGGTGCACAAATGTTCCCTGAAAATTTGTGTATATACTTTTTAAAATTTCAAACTGTGGCCTAGATTTATCAAAGTATTGCATGCAATAGGGTTGTGTTTTATTTAATAGCCTATTTATCAGAATGTGGGTTATCTTAGAACTTCACATAGGTATTGCTGCAAAGTGTGTTAATACCTACATAATTGCATTTTCCTACCTACAAAGTGCTTATGAGAGTGTGAGTGAGTGAGTGAGTGAGAGAGAGAAAGAGAGAGACTATCACAAGACTCTTCTAGTAGGGATGTGCACCAGGGACGGATTCGTCCCATTCGGGTGTCGGATTCGTAGGGGCCCAAATCTGTTGCATCTGTTCTCGGGGGCCCCTGATCTGTTCATATGTCAAAAATACATTCATTCCCCCCAAAAAAACTCCATCCCAACCCTTTAAGGTTATTTATCTACAACCCCCTACCCTCCTGAGGCCCCCCCCCAAGACTTGCCAAAAGTACTTGTTGGTCCAGCAGGGTTCCTGGAGCGATTTCTCCTGCACTCGGGCTGTCGGCTGCTGGTATTCAAAATGGCGCCGATAGCCCCTGTGACATAGTAAGGGCAAAGGCTATCGGTGTCATTTTGAATACCGGCAGCCGACGACCCGCGTGCAGAAGATCGCTCCAGGACCCCCGCTGGACCACCAGGGACTTTTGGCAAGGGACTTTTGGCGTCCCCCCCAAGATTTGCCAAAAGTCCTTGGTGGTCCAGCGGGGGTCCTGGAGCGATCTCCTGCATGTGGGTCGTCGGCTGCCGGTATTCAAAATGGCGCCGATAGCCTTTGCCCTTACTATGTCACAGGGGCTATCGGTGCCATTTTGAATACTGGCAGCCCGAGTGCAAGAGATTGCTCCAGAACCCCGCTGGACCACCAGGTACTTTTGGCAAGTCTTGGGGGGGGGGGGGGGTCAGGATGGTAGGGGGCCTATTCGTTGGTGATCCGTTGTATTTGTGGGGGTTCGCCATACGTTTCAGAACCCCCACGAATACAACAAATATGGCATATAAGTTGCGGATTCACAATACGTCGAAAACGAATGCAAACCCCTAGCTTCTAATAGTTAGCTATTTATGATACTATAGAAGGCCCATCTAGTAACTCAAGGTGAGGTTTAGGTGGTAGTGTAGGGGTTAGGAGCCATGTTTACATGCAGAGTGAGAAGTACGAACAGAACAGTGCACGCTTGTGAAGATTTGATGTCTTTTGGATTGAGGAAACTCACACAACAATAAGATTTGTACAATGTTCTCTCAACCTAGCTTGATATTATCCAGGTAGAGAGTCCATCAAGCTAGGTTGAGAGAACATTGTATGGATCTAATCGTTGTATGTGTTTCCTCACTTCGAAGGACATCAAATCTTCACAAGAGTGCACTGTTCTGTTCGTACATCTCACTCTGCATGTAAACGTGGCCCCTAACCCCTACACTGCTACCTAAACCTAACCTCGAGTTACTAGATGGGCCTCCTATAGTAGCATAAATAGCTGCTTACTATGGTGCCCTCCAGAGAGGTGCTTTCTCTCTCTCTTCCCCTTCTCAGGCCCTTCCCCAGTCTAAAAATGCCCAAAATGGAATTTGCAAAAAAATTACAAATTGCATTATGGGCATATTGCACAGCTTAATGCTATTGAAAAAGGTATAGTTATTTTGGTGTTAAATCTATGCGATATCATGCATTAGGGATTCATGAAGCCAGCCCACTTTTATAAAATTCCCACCCCCAATTCCTCCCCAATCCCTTCCCTTTTAAAAATTTGCATCGCACCATGCGTTATGGTGCTTTTTGCATGCTTTAAGGCATTTTTTGCATGCGAAAACACCATAACGAGAGTTGATAAATGACCCTGTATGTATGAGAGTCTAACTCTCTCCTCAACTCGGCCCCTGGGAATGCTTCTGCTAAGTCTGAGTACAGTGACGTGCAAGCATGCCATATGCACATTAAGTTTATCTGTATATTAGGCAGCCAATTTGCTAAACAGCCATTTCTATGTGGAAAATAAAGTTTTAGCCACAGAAGTCCCTTTGAAAATTATCCTCCAAATGTTCAGCTCTTTCCTGGCAATTCAAGAATGATGATCTAATCAGTTTCTCTTACAGTCAAGAAAACATTTGTCAATTTCACACCAGTAAAAAAGATCCCGCTACTAACAGAAACCGATACTCTGGCTTCAATTTATAGAAACTGTTAAAAATCTGACCTCCCCCAAACACCCGTTTGTTCAGTCCTCCACTTCGGATTCAGCTTCATGATACTTTGTGCCAACACAACACAATCCATAACCCTGGCCATTCCCAGGAATGTCACATAAATTCAAATGGAATGCTTTATGATTTCCTGAAACCTAGTCAATTTTTGTTATTACTACAGCAAAATAAAGTAGTTAGCCCAGGTTGCCCATTTTTTGCTTCCACAAATGAAACTTGACAGGTTTTCAAGTTTGTCTGACTTAGACAAATATTTCTCACAGGCATGTTTGTTACTTGTAAAACTGGATTTCCTAGTTTATAGGGAAATGTGATTGACTTTCAAAGTACAGATATAATAAAATAAACGATTTATAGGATGTAATACTTTTTCAGTTATTTCACAGAGGCGCCAAGGCTTGTTTGGATAAAGCTTCTGCTGAGTAAACAGATGAGTCAAGATTTAAATCTCAGGTGCATCTGAAGTTTCATTTTACATTTTAGCCAACAGGCAAAGGAAATGATAATATTTCTCCATAGTGTATATCCAAAAAGGAAATGTTATATCAATCTTATATTGTGATGCCACTTCCCAAAGTATTATTTCTTAAATGTATGGCCGCATCATCAAGCCTGTCAGCGTGTTCTCTGTATATTCAAAAAGAGAGCCGCCCGGACCTCTAATCATCTGCGGCAACCAGTCTTTCTTTTTTCTTTTTTTCTTTTTCTATTTTTCTTTTTTTAACAGTTTTTGGAATATCTATTTTATAATAATCTTTTTCAAAAAAAGCTCTGCTCCTTCTGTTCAAAGATGTTGTGAGACGGTACCCGTCCGGTTATGAGGGATTTATTGGACAGAGAGGATTTGAAAGAATATTGTTACTTTATATGAGCTCCTGATGAAGCAGCTGGTGCTGCGAAACTTCGGCTGTGTGTTGAGCTTTTTTTGAAAAAGATTATTATAAAATAGATATTCCAAAAACTGTTAAACGAAAAATAGAAAAACAGAAAAACAAAAAAAGAAAAAAGAAAGACTGGTTGCCGCAGATGATTAGAGGTCCGGGCGGCTCTCTTTTTGCATATACAGAGAACACGCTGACAGGCTTGATGATGCGGCCATACATTTAAGAAATAATACTTTGGGAAGTGGCATCACAATATAAGATTGATATAACATTTCCTTTTTGGATATACATTCTGTAATTTGTGGAAATTGTTTTGGTTCTTTTTTTGACGACAAAATATTTCTCCATAGGATATTGGTGAGGCCTCATCTGAAATGTGTGAAATGTGTGAAGCTCTGGAGGCTGCATCTCCAGAAAGTTGCCAGTCTAGCAGAGGCGAGTCAGAGAAGGGTTACCAAAATGGTGTCAAGTCTGCATCATAAACCCTATGTGGTGAGATTTAAGAACACAAATATACATATATCTGGAGGAGAGGAGGGAGGGACTATACAATGGAGATATTCAAATATGCCAAGGGTCTAAAAAGTGCACAAGAGACATTCATTTTATGGTGAAAAGGAAGTTCTAGATGAAGAGTTCATGATGTGAAGCTGGAGAGCAGTAGGCTCAAGGTAACACAAAGAAGGGTTTCATCGCAGAAAAGGTGTTAGATGCCTCTCAATGGAGGTAGAGGGAACTGAAATGATATTGTTACATGCTTGGGTTCCTCTCCCCTTCCTGCCCTGGAGGCCATGGGTCCATTTAAGAAGGGTCTAACTATTTTGTATGCACAATTCACAATGAGCAGAAATGCTGCAGATCGGGCCTGCCTCACTCAGTCTCAGTTCCGTATCTTCCCCAAACCACAGACCACTTCACTTTCTCAGCACTGCACTTCCCCACAGCACGGGGTATGCCGGCTCAGTATAGTTGGTAGTGGCTGCTCCACAGCACATGGATCCACTTGCGCTCAGGTAAGGGTACTGGTAGGCATGGGTAGATACCACCAGACTTTCCTGGGTTCAGCTGCCCTCCTAGCCTCTTCACTGGGGAGTTCCGTTCCTCCCGGCGTGGGTCTCCCTATCTAGCTGCAGGGACCTCTTCTTTAGAGAGTCCCAGCCATGCACCCACTTGTGGAGCTTCAGGATCTCCTATCTCTAACTTACAATGCTAATTCGTAACTGCCTGTAAATGCAGCGCTTCTAGATAAACTCATAACTCAGCAGTTAGTCTGCACACTTACAGTTCAAATCTGGCTTTCTTAGTTTCTCAGAGTCCTCTGGTACCTTCCTGGAGTTCTGTGTTGTACATCCAAACCTCCTCCCCCCATCAGGTCCTCCTTTCCTCTCATTGGCTGTTTATATTCTGCCCATGTTTACCCACACACCAGGGAGCTAAGGGGGTGGCTCTCTTTTGTGCCTGCAGTGCTAGCAGCAGCAGAACATGGAGGAGAAGCGGGGCAGTAGAAGTGGTTGCAAGGGGCGGGGTTGCACGTGCTCCTGCCCATGTTTACAGTATTATAATTCGAGAAACTAAGGTGCAAGCACAGAGGAGTCTTAGATGTGGAGATGAGAGTAAAATTGGACAAAGATCTACTGATGTTATATCTGTTGGAGATAATGGACAAATTCGAAGGGCTGTGCAATATCTGTCTGCTGTCGTAGTCTAAGTTTCTGTGTTTCACGGAATAACAAAAACAGAAGAAATAGGACCATGTTTGAGGACTTGATTTAATCCTAACCATTAATTTAATTAGGAGAGCAGCCTTTATGTTTGTTTTATTAGCTAATAGGGTGTATTATAGCTGATGTTGCAGATGCACTAGTTATATAGTTCTGTAGCTCGACAATTTAGCTCTCTGCACTGAAACAGTGGGAGGCACTGAAATGGTGGAGAATAATAATAGTTCTCCGCATAATGCCATCTGTCACAGCTCAGTCTATGCCTTTCTAAAAACAATGTGCCCTGTGCCACTGCCAGCACACTGTACCCAACCCCCTAACTATGGGTCTGGTATGGCATGTCTTCTGGTCCTCTTTGGATCAGTGGATCTCAGTTTGATATGTAGAAGTTCTGTCTCATCGCAGGAAGCTACATTTGAGGCCACTAAGATCAGTACATGCAGTAGCTGTTATCTATTGCATAATTAAATGAGAGAAAACAAATACTTATAATGCATATTACTCACAAAAAGATTTTATATACATTTTTAATACAAATACTGTAATTCAAATATTACATTTCAGGTACACTTTACAAGGCACAACAAAGATAGCATCACTAATTAAAAATCATACATTCAAACCAATATAGTACATACCTGGCCATCATCATATTCACACCACTCATACTAAACATACATAAAATAAAACTACTGTTATACTAAATCCTGTGGTTAATGAATTAAAGAAACATGCTCATATGTATATGTGCTCCATACTATCTCTTTAAAGAATTATAACTATGATGTTTTCTTCAATGGATAACAGTAGTATCGACTATTTCACATCTTCTATTCTCTTCTGCATATCACTCTTCTACTGAATATATGAATCACAAATAAAACTAACCCACTTCACTTCTTCAGATCTCTTTTACACTTAATTCATTATCCACGGGGTTTGGTATAAGAGTGGTTTCATATATTTTTTTTAATTCTTTATTTATTCATTTTAAGACATAAACAAAAACATTTTGCTTATAAAGAAACACCGTGGATACTTTCAATATCAGATACAAAATACTTCTTTTGCAGAGTGGTTTCATTTTACGTGTGTTTAGTATGAGTGGTGTGAATATGAATGATGGCCAAGTATGTATGTACTATATTGATTTGAATGTATGATTTTTAATTAATGGTACTATATCTTTTTGTGCCTTGTAAAGTGTAGCTGTAATGCACCATATAATGTATGACATATGGGATATTTTAACATATGTGTTATTTGTTTTAAAAATGTATATAAAATCTTTTTGTGGATATTAAGCATTACAGGTATTTGCTTTTTCTCATTTAATTATGCAATATTGAGAGAATTGATTTACACATATGTTTTATATTTACCTTTATAGCTTCTATCTCAACATAGAAAGAAATTAGCTTCCTCTGGTGCATGCAGGGGGCTGACCCAACTGCCCATGGATGGCACAAGACAACCGTGAGCACAGACTAATTATAGGCAGAATGCCCACTGATGCTTTGAGACTGGGTGAGAATTCTTGCTAGCACTAATTCATGTTGTTTCCAAACACAATAGTTCTCTCAGGCAACCCCCAAGAATTTTTACACATTGGCAATCATGCTGCATGAGAACAAGTTGCCAAGAAAGAGAAATCAATGAACAAAAAGAGCACTAAGCAATTTCTCATAGTAAACGGCTTGCAGAAAATGGGTGGTCGAAACTAAAAACATGCATCTTTTGTCATATCCAAATGTATACGCGACAGTAGTACTCTCTTAGAACAACTGGAAACACTGATCAGATTTGTGAGAGAAAAAAAAATTAGCACTACCAATGGGATGGCAGTTGATTAGTAGTATTGCTAAGAATAGAATAAACAAAAAGTAAAAATAAGCATGTGTTCTGTAAATATTGCTTGGGAAGTGCACCACCACAGAGAGTTCCTTCCTTTGAAGATTTACCCATAGTTCAAGTTTTATATTTGTAGAAATCAAGCCACATTCTTTAATTCTTGGCCCACAAGATTTAAATATTAGGGTTGTGCATAAGAAAGCTTTTTTGATTTGGTTCACTATTTTGGTTCATTTACCATTTTAATTTGTTTCGATTCTGAAATTCATTTGTTTATTTTGTTATATAGTTTCATTTGTTTCCGTTAATGTCAATGGTGGAAGCAATGCATCCTATTTTGGATTCTGACTGGGGTTTTCTATCCACGTTTAATGAAACATACTGGCAGGCAACAGCAGCAAAGAGAACAGCACTCCAAAACACCACGAGTGGGGAAAAGTGGCACCAACAGTGGCATGGAACGGCCTAAATTACTTTGAGAGAAGTAAAATAGAATGAATAGTGTCCTGAACAAGGAAACGTGAGAGGATTAAAGCATTACAAACAGTGACATGAACCCTATAAGGCACTATGAGAAGGGCAAAGCAGCACCAAATATAGCATGGGCATTCGGGGCACTGTGAGAGAGGCAAAGCAACATTAAAAGTGGCAGGATCATTCCAAGGCATCATAAGATGGGTAAATCAGCACCAGCGGTGGCAGGGGCTCCCCACAGTACTGAAAGAGGGGCGAAGAATCACAGAGGAAATTCTAGAGAAGATCCATAGCGATCCTGCTGTTCAGACTGGTCATGGGTCTGAGTACAGGAGCAAATGACAAACCAAACCTTCTAGTAGCTGAAAGATAGTAAACTTACTATGCCGGGAAAGAGCAATGCCAGAGGAATCTCTGGAGAAAGTCTGTAATGATCCTGATATGCAAATAAGTTGTTTGGTGTATAGGGGTGAAACACTAATTAAACTACCAAGTAGATGAAAGATCAGAACATAGAACATAAGATATGCCATACTAGATCAGATCAAAGGCCCATCGAGCCCAGTATCCTGTATCCAACAGTGGCTAATCCACGTCACAGGTACCTGGCAAGTACCCAAACATTAAATAGATCCCATGCTACTAATGCTGGCAACAAGCAGTGACTATTCCTTATTGATTAATAGCAGTTTATGTACTTCTCCTCCAGGAACGTATCCAAATCTTTTTTTTAAATCCAGCTACACTAGCTGCTTTACCCACATCCTCTGGCAATGAATTCCAGAGCTTAAATGTGTGTTGAGTGAAAAAGAATTTTCTCCGACTTTTTTTTTTTAATGAGCTACTTATTAACTTCATGGAGTGCCCCCTACTCCTTGTAATATCCAAAAGAGTAAATAACCATTTCACATTTACCCATTCAAGTCTTTTTATGATTTTACAGACCTCTATCATATCCCCCCCTCAGCCATCGCTCCTCCAAGCTGAACAGCCCTAACCTCTTTAGCCTTTCCTCATAGGGGAGCCATTCTATGCCCTTTATCATTTTGGTCGCCCTTCTCTGTACTTTCTCCAGTGCAATTATATCTTTTTTGAGGTGCAGCGACCAGAAATGAGCACAATATTCAAGGTGTGGTCTAACCATTGAGTGACACAGAGGGATTATGACATCCTCTGTTTTATTTGCCATTCCCATCCTAGTATTTCCTAACATTCTGTTTGCTTTTTTGAATATCACAGCATACTGAGCTGATGATTTCAATGTAATATCATCTAAAGCACATTTCCTTTGATCCCATGATTTTTTAGTTTTCTTAGAAAGCTCTCATGAGGGACTTTGTCCAACGCCTTCAAAAAAATGTAGCAGATTTGCTAGACAAGACTTCCCTTGGGTAAACCCTTGCTGGCTGTGTCCCATTAAATCATGTTTATCTATATGTTCTGTGATTTTTTTTATTTATAATAGTTTTCACAATTTTTCCCAGCACTGATGTCAGGCTCACAGGCGTATAGTTTCCCAGATCACCTCTAGAGCCCTTTTTATGTATCAAGGTTACATTGGCCACCTTCCAGTCATCAGATACAGCAGATGTTTTTAATGATAGGTTACAAATTACTGGTAATAGGTCTGAAATTTTATTTTTGAGTTCTTTCAGAACCCTAGAATGTATGCCATCTGGTCCAGGTGATTTGCTACTCTTCAGTTTGTCAATCTGGCCTACTATATCTTCCAGGTTTACCACGATTTGGGTCAGTTCATCTGAATCGTCGCCCTTGAAAACAATATCCAGAATGGGTATCTCCCCAACATCATCCTCAGAAAACAGCCGAAGCAAAGAATTAATTTAGTCTTTCCACGATGGTCTTATCTTTCCAAGTGCCCCTTTAGCACCTCGATCATCTAAAAGGTCCAACTGACTTCCTCACAGGCTTCCTGCTTCGGTTATATTTAAAAATGTTTTTATTATGAGTTTTTTCCTCTATGGCTAACTTCTTTTCAAATTCTCTTTTAGCCTGTCATCAATGTTTTACATTTAACTTGTCAGTGCTTATGCTTTTTCCTATTTGATTCAGATGGATCCTTCTTCCAATTTTTGAAGGAAGATCTTTTGGCTAAAATAGCCTCTTTTCTTCACCTTTTAACCATATTGGCAATCTTTTGGTCTTCCTTTCACCTTTCTGAATGTGTGGAATACATTTTTTTTATATGAAAATGATAAGAAGCCGAGAAACACCTGAGGCATTAATAATAGGGTCTGTATAGGATGTGCGATTTATATTATGTATTTGCTAAGTAATATATATTTATGTTCTGTTGGTGAATCACCATGACTGTATACAGAGAGATGGTATCAGAAGACATGAGGAGAGGCTGATGAATCTAAATATGAATATCCTGGAGGAGAGGAAGTGCAGAGGAGATATGATGCAGACCTCCAAAACTTCAAGCCTTTTATGATGGGAAAGGAAACTGTAGAACTAGGGGTCACAAAATGGAACTCCAGGTGGGTTGACTCAGAACCAACATCAGGAAATATTTCTTTATGGAGAGAGTGGTGGATCCTTGGAATGCGCTCCTGAAGGATGTGGTGAGGATGAGAACAGTAAATGAATTCAAAAGGGCATAGGTTAGACATTGTAGATCCCTAAATGCTAGATGTTGGAAATGAAGACTGGGGTGCTTAGGGGTAACCTGCATGGAGTGGCAATTACTACCCTTAATAGAAAGCATGGGGGTAACTGCACAGAATGGTAGCTACTACCTGTAACAGAAGACATGGATTAAACTGCATGGAACGGCAGTTACTACACTTAATAGAAGGCATGGAGGCAACTGCACAGAATAGTAGAGATGTGAATCATTTTTCTGACGGATGAAAATATCGTACGATATTTTCTAAGCTGCCATGTATCGGGGGGTCCCCAAAAGTGATAGGAAAACCCCACAAAATTTTTGTGTGGTTTTCTTATCATTTTGGGGGGGGGGGGGGGCAGAAAGGGCGCACAGAAAAAAAACACCAAACCCACCCCGACCCTTTAAATCTAACTATTTAGAATTCCCCACCCTCCCGACCCCCAAAAAACTTTCCAAAAGTACCTGGTGGTCCAGCAGGGGTCCCGGGAGCAATCTCCCGCTCTTGGGCCATCGGCTGCCACTAATCAAAATGGCACCGATGGCCCTTTGCCCTTACCATGTGACAGGGGCTATCGGTGCCATAGGCAGGCCCCTATCACATGGAAGGAGCAATGGATGGCCCATGTCATTTTTTAAGATGGCGCCGGCCGTCCATTGCTCCTACCATGTGACAGGGGCCGGCCAATGGCACCGATAGATCCCTGTCACATGGTAAGGGCAAAGGGCCATCGGCGCCATTTTGTTTACTGGCAGCCGATGGTCCAAGAGCGGGAGATCGCTCCTGGGACCCCCGCTGGACCACCAGGTACTTTAGGAAAGTTTGGGGGGGGGGGTCAGGATGGTGGGGGATGCTAAATAATTAGATTTAAAGGGTCGGGATGTTTTTTTTTTTTTGGCTCAGGACAGCCTAAAAAAAAAGCAGTGAGAACCACAGGATACGATTCCGGAACCGATTCACATCTCTACAGAATAGCAGCTACTTGCTGGGCAGACTGGATAAACCATTTGGTTTTTATCTGGTGTTTACTATGTTACAATGTTGCTGCCACGCTTTATATCTGCATCCAACCTGTAGCCTCCTCACAAATGCTGGAGAAAGATACAGACTGTATGCAAATGATATTCAATTTATTGTTCCAGTTATGTCTACTTTGGATGAGTCCTTTTCGGTAGTGACCACGTGCTTACAGAATCTCAATCAGTGGTTAACATCTATTAGGCTTAGCATAAATATTGGCAAAACTGAGATCATGATCTTATATCATTTTCCACAGGTCATACTCCCTCTCCCCGTAACACTTTCATGATTAATTTATCATAACATTTGCAAGTAAAAGCATAACTGCATATTTTGAAGAAACATTTAAGCCTTATCTGTCACCTAATGATTTCCAGAACATCATACAACCCTTGCACTTACAAGCCTAGACTACTGTAATTCATTATATATAGGACTACCCAGACTGATGCTGTGCACAATGCAGGTAGTGCAGAACACAGCTGCAAGGGCACTGACAGGGACTAGGCTTGAGGATCACATCACCCCAGTGACTGCCAATCAGCTAGAGAATTACTTTTAAAATTCTGACTTTACTACACAAAGCTCTTGTACTACTACACAAGCCCTCCAGAGTGCTCAGATCTGCTGGTCAAAATGTATTAGACATGCCCTCAGTGCCACTTGTTTGTATAGAGGTAACACGAACAAGAGTTTTTACCATAGCTGGTCCAGCAGGGGTCCCGGGAGGGACCCCTGCTGGACCAGCTATGGTAAAAACTGTTTGCACACAGTGTTTTGCAAAAACTGTTTGCACACAGAGTTTTAGGAAGACTTTAAACACCTTCCTCTTTAAAGGGGCATTTGAGTAGAGCATACAGTTTCTTTATTTTATTCTCAGTAGGTGCTGAAGTCTCTTGCGATCTTTGAGGCCACTGAAGGTCCTCGTTTATACTCAGGATTTAGACATAGGAGATGAGATTTTACTGACTGTGCTGCCTACTGTATTTTAAAGGATATCCGTTTGTTTTAGTATTGTAATTATGTGGTTTTTTTGTATGCTGACGAGAATGTCAGATCTGGTGGTTTATACATTCTTAGAAATCAATCAATCAATCAATTAATTCATCTGGACTGACTGAAATATAAATAAGAAAAGTAATACTACATTAATATTCAAAGGCACTGAGTGAGGACAAAGGGAGCAGGAGTGGAGATAAAAAAAATCAACACTCCAAGGCACTGCAAGAGGGTAAAAGTACCAGAAACAGTGGCATGAAGACCGTCATGAACAATCCAAGACTCTGTGAGAACGGCATCTAGAGCGGTGGCACGCACCACAACATCGTTTGGTTGGTTCTTTAAAAATGTATCAGAATTCTCGCTGACAGCAAAGTTGTTAGCCTACGTTTCCAGCGCTGCTGTCAGCGCAATGCTGGAAGTGGCTGGGTGGGTAAGACTATATCATGCTCCTGGCTGGAACTAGGGGGGCTCTGAATAGGATGGAGAAGCTGGGTTGGAGGCAGGAGGAGACTTGGTGGCTTTGTATTAAATATTGTGGTGAGGAGGCTGGCTTCAGGCTGTTGTGGCATCAGTTGTTTTTTTTTTAATGAATTTTGGGGGCTAAGAGGGATCAGCCTGCACATGCTTTAAAATATTTTGGGAGTATGGGAGAGTTCAAAGTTTGAACCTGTAGGCCTGGAAGCCTTTTTTCTTTTAAATATACTTATTCTGTTGTAAAGTGTGTTAGGTATAGAGCTGGCCCTCTGAAAGCCATTAATAAATAGAATTACAATGTAGTACACCTTCCATACCAAAACAGCTGTATCTGCCAGCATTCAAACAGAAACAACCCTACCTATGAAAAGTCAATACTGGAAATATTACATCAGGCCCTAAAATGCCAATACACCTCCAATTAGAAAAAGAGAACAAGCCAGGCTGCTATAGATCCCTACATAGAAACTACATGCTAGCAGAATACCTCACTTCTGTCACAAATGCAGAACATAAATAGACTCTCACCAAATACAGTATAAAATGACTATAAAGTATAAACAGAAACATGCAGACAAAAATGGAACTGGAAACCAATGCAAGCCAGACTCACAAGCAGTACAATATTGCAAAAACAGAAACATTACCATTCCTCATAAAACAAAATCAAGAAATATAATTAATCAATCATAGTAGTACTAATAAAAAGAATATTTCAAAACAGCTGAAGAATAGAACACCATCTAACAATTAAAAAGAATAAGGACATAAACAACTTTAAACTTTAAAAATGTACCAAAAATCAATTAAATATTTCAAAATAGCACATCTTTCAAATAATACTCAATAATTAAAACTGAGGATAAAGAAATTTCCGCTCTACATACCTGGAAACCTTTGATTTTCAGTCATCTTAATATTTTGTGGTGGATTAGTGGTGGGGGGAAGGGGGAGGAAAGAGGGAATACATAACTTTTTCCAGTCTGTCTCATATACATAACACGTTTATTTGCACGCACGCAAACACATTTTCACACACATGCTTATTCACATACTCTCTCTCTTGCAGACCATATGTACCCGCCTTTTCCTCTCTCTCTCTCCTATTCTACTGCCTCAAACCCCATTTCCACTTTTCCTTCCTTCTCACTCACGCTCTCCTTTCAGGCACTCAGTCCCTTCTCTTCCTATTAACCTCCCTTTCCTCTCACTCACATCCTTTCCCTCCTCCTATCACACCGCTTTCCCTTCCCTCTCAGTCACTCATCTCCCTTTCCTCTCACTCCCTTTTCCCTCCCTTCACCTCCCTTTTCCTTTCACTCATTCTTCTTCCCTCTCCTCACACCCCTTTCCTTCTCTTCCCTCTCTTACTCATTCTCTTCCCTCTCACCCACCCCTACCCTCTCAGCCACTCATCCCCCTTCCCTTCCCTCTCAGTTACTGCTCTTTCCCTTCCCTCTCATTGATGCACCCCTTCCCATTTACCTCCCTTTCCTCTCACTCACTTTCTCCATCTCCTTCCCTTCCTTTTTCTCACTTATATCCCTTCCCTTCCTTCTCAGTTATGATCTGTCATTTGATCCACCCCACCCTCTAGGTTGTTATCATTGTCAACTTCTTATTTATGCCGACTAGTTGTGGAAAGTCCGCCTATAGGTCATCATCAGGCCCATTGCTTGTCTTTGGTAACTCATCAATAAGTGCCATTGTGCATGACCTCTTCTTGCTAGTGGGGTGTGGGAACTCCTCCAGCAATCAACATTTTGCCACCCGAGACAGCCATCTCACCCTGCCTAATTATTGAACTAGCCCTGCCCAATGCATTAGCATACCATTGGTTTACTGCATCAAGGGTTAACTTTTTTTAGCATGTAAGTAAAGAAAATGTGCGCTGAACTTCTGTTGCGCTGGGAGTGGACCCTCGGCCTGGTGAAGGATTGGTATGGCCCTCTGGTCGGACCCAGAGAGCGCCTACCACCAGGAGGCGGAGCACAAGAGGAGACAGTGGCTAGCTGGAGCTTCACCAATAGCAACCCGGGGTTCCCTCAGGTTCTGCCCTTGGATACCCGGGCCACCTGGTCTTAGGTGGCCCTCGCAGGGTCTCCTAGAGATAAAGTTCAATGGAGTGCCCACTATGAACAAGGGTACATAGTCGGTGTTCAAGTAAGGAAGTCCAGAGGTCGCAGGAGGCCAGAACAAAGTGTCTGAATGTATAGCGAGAGTCAATGCCAGAGTCTTGCATAGAATGGTCAGCCAGGCAGGGTCGGAAGCAGAGGGCTGGCCATGCTTAGTCAGAGTTCCAGGCAGAGGTCAGGGCAGGCATTAATCAGAGAGTAGTCGGTGTCCAGGCAGAGGTCAGGTCAGGCAGCAATCAAGGAGTAGTCAAGAACAGGCAAGGGTCAGTACCATGAGATCAGTCTGAAGGGTACTTCCAGGAATGGAGATACGAAGGAGCAGGAGACGCTGGAACGGAGACATAGGAGATGCTGGGACTGGAGACATAGGAGACGCTGGAATGGGAGACACAGGAGACACTGGAACTGTAGACACAGGAGACGCTGGAACAGAGAGACTGGAACAGGAAACCCAGGAAACGCAGGAAGGCAAACTTGCTATCACATTGTGATTGACCCGATTGCCAAGGCAAGGAAGTGGGGTCAGACACTTCCTTTTAAGCAGTGATCAATCAGGACACGCCGTGGAGCTGGGATCTGCCCCTGGCCCTTTAAGAGGCTGGGCGGTCCACACACGCATGCCTAGGGGGCGGGGCCGACGCCATGGTGGATGCTGTGCCCCGCCGTGAAGCCTGGTCTGGAGCGGGAGCGCAGGGGAGCCGGAGACGTTGTGAGCTGGAAGTGGCCATGGAGGGGACGTGCCCGGAGCTGGTGGAAGGTGTAGCGAGGTGAGCAGGCCTGGCCGCGGAGTGAACGCAGGCCCAGCCGTGGAGCAAACGCGGCCAGGAAGCGCAACAGCTTCAGCGCTCAATTTTTATTCATGTTATATTACATTGGGCCCAATATGAGTCACAGGCATAGATAAGAGCACAACCAAGCAGGATAATAAAAACATCCTCTAACATTAGCAGCAAAACAAATAAAGCGTCCTTTCGTTCAGATAAAAATAGATATCCAGTCTGTCTTCTAGAATAGTCCAAACATTACTTACAAATGAACAATGAGTCCATCAATTTGAGGATTATCCCAAAAGGAAAAAAATGCTCTGGCTAAAGTCTGTCCATGTCTCTACCTAGGGCTATGTAGGTAAAAACTAGGCAATAGCACCTAGGAGCTTAAATGTGGCACTCCATGATCCATGACTGAACAAGTATGACCATGTCTGGGCTGGAAGAACTGAAGGTCTGTAGAGAACCACTGCAAATTCCACACAAGTGTCTGGTTTTCCTCGGAGCTGGAACAACATCCTGGAACAATTCAACTCATCTTGCTCCTTGGAGACAGTGTTATACACCTTCTCTAGAGTTTATCTCTTACATCACACTCATTTAAAAGTACAGTTACGTAATTGCAGCCCTGTACTGCAGTACCAACTGCCTATAGAAGGAGTTAAATAGCAGAGATTAAGCATACAATCACCATTCAAAAGAACAACTACAGAAACCTGGGTCCATTTGGAACCTGGTTTACATATTTAACAGTAATACGTAAAAAGAGTTCATAATATGGGTACTGTGCAGTATTTATTTTTAATTCTTTATTACATATGCTGCACATAGAAAAGTTTCGCTGCCAATAAAATGCAGCACTGTGATAATCACTTCTGTGGCTGCCAAAGTAACCAACACTGCAAGTGCTGCTGCTGCTGCTGCTATTGAAACCTGGCCAGTGGGCTCCCTGTGGCTTGCTTGCAGTCACTTTAATAGTACTTTGCTTGCAAAGCATGTCCGAGCAATCTGAGGTGAGAAGGGAAAAGGAACTTTTTTTCCTAAACATATACATTAACATGTTGGATTTGTTTCCTCCCGCATAGCTCCCTTTGAATTTACATTTTAATGATAAGTTACTGGTATTACAAAATTAGCCTTCCAAGCTAAGGTTGGACAAACATCCCATTTGGCTCACTTTGCAGTTCCCTGTTGGTGAGAACTCACATGAGACTACTTGTATAATGATGAGAAATGGTGAAATATTACAGTTCCAAGGGGCCTATGTCTGATAATGGGTGAGAAAACTGATGAAATGCTCAAATACATTAAGACAAACACAAAAGGACATCGCTTTCAGACCCATTATCAGACAGAGTGCCCATACGACTGTAAAATGTTAATGTCTCCATCACCTCTGTGAGACCCTAACTCCCCATAGCCCTCACAACCTAGTTGTTTCTATACTGACCTGATGAAGAGATTAAACTGTTAAATGTTAGATATATTTTCTTTGATCCAGAGCAGCTAAAAACCTTTAAAAAGGAGATAGAGTAGCTTTTAAACTAGAACAAAGGGGAAAGCGGAGAGTCGCTCAGCAGCGTATGATTCGGATGGAGGTATCTTCAAAGGATACTAATGATGCATTAGAGTTAGGGCATCTCAACAGAGAGGTTCCAATATTAAGAAAAGTAGTCCAAGTGCCTATAATTAAAAACTCACCTGAACTAAAAGATTCCAATTTATCCCTGTTAACTGAAAAGCAGAATATAAATACAAACAAAAACTCTCTTTGAAATAATTGTAAGCTAATGACAGATGTGAGAATTAGTGTATACCAGTGAATGATGACAGACTTAATTGGCATCTCTGAGACATGGTGGAAAGAGGATAATAAATGGGATACTGCTATACTGGGGTACAATTTATATTGCAATGAAAGAGAGGTCTTGGTGGCGGGGTGGTGCTTGATATCCGGGATGGCATAGAGTCCAACAGGATAAAGATCCTGCATGAGAATAAATGTACAATCAAATCTTTATGGGTAGAAATCCCTTGTGTGTTGGGGAAGAGATTAATGATAGGAGCATATTAACAACCATCTGGCCAAAATGGTGAGATGGACAGTGAAATGCTAAGAGAAATTAGGGAAGCTAACAATCTGGTAGTGCAGTAATAATGGGAGATTTCAATTTCCCCAGTATTGACTGGGTAAGTGAAACATCAGGGAATGCTAGAGAGATGAAGCTCCTGAATGAAATAAAAGACAGTTTTATAGAGCAATTGGTTCAGGAGCCGATGAAAGAGAGATCAATTTTAGATCTAATTCTCAGTGGAGTGCAGGATTTGGTGAGAGAGGTAATGGTGGTAGGGCTGCTTGGCAATAGTGATCATAATATGATCAAATTTGAATTAATTACTGGAAGGGGGCAGTAAGCAAATCCACGGTTCTAGCGCTAAAGTTTCAAAAGGGAAACTTTGACAAAATGAGAAAAATAGAAAAAAACGGAAAGGTGCAGCTGCAAAGGTAAAAAGTGTGCAACAGGCGTGGACATTATTAAAAAATACCATCCAAGAAGCACGGACCAGATGTATTCCATGCATTAATAAATGTGGAAGGAAGGCAAAACAATTACTGGCATGGTGAAAAGGTGAGGTGAAAGAGACTATTTTAGCCAAAGATCTTCATTCAAAAATTGGAAGAAGGATCCTTCAGAAGAAATATGATAAAGCATAAGCATTGGCAAGTTAAATGTAAGACATTGATAAGACAGGTTAAGAGAAAATTTGAAAAGAAATTGGCCATAGAGGCAAAAACTCACAATAAAAACTTTTAAAAATATATCCGAAGCAGAAAGCCTGCAAGGGAGTCAGTTGGACTGTTGTATGATCAAAGGGTTAAAGGGACACTTAGAGAAAATAAGGCCAGCGCTGAAAGATTAAATGATTTCTTTGCTTCAGTATTTACTGAAGAGGATATTGGAGAATTAACCATTCTAGAGAAGGTTTTCATGGGTGATGATTCAGATCAACTGAACCAAATCACGGTGAACCTAGAAGATGTGGTAGGCCTGATTCAAACTGAAGAGTAGTAAATCACCTGTACTGGATGGTATACACCCCAACGTTCTGAAAGAAGTAAAAAATGAAATTTCAGACCTATTAGTAAACATTTTTAACCTATCATTAAAATCATCCAATGTACCTGAAGATTGGAAGATGGCCAATGTAATCCCTATATTTAAAAAGGGATCTAGGAGTGATCCGGGAAACCAAAGACCAGTAAGCCTGACTTCAGTGCCGGGAAAAATCGTGGAAACTATTATAAAGATTAAAATCACAAAACATTTAGATAGACATGGTTTGATGGGACACAGCATGGATTTACCCAGGGGAAGTATAGCCTCACAAATCTACATTTTTTTGAAGGGGTGAATAAACATGTGGACAAGTCATGAGATAGGAAGTGATGTCCTTTTGTAGATTGAAAATTGGTTAAAAGACAGGAAACAGTAGGATTAAATGGTCTGTTTTCACAGTGGAAAAAGGTAAACAGTGGAATAGGGATGTGAATCGTTTTCCATATCGTCTTAACGATAGAAATCGTGTGGCAGGGCAAGAAAATCGTCTTAGGCACGATTTTTTAGTTAAAAAATCGTTAAAAATCGTTTTTTCCGATTAGTGCGCACTAACTGGGAGTTAGTGCGCACTAACTGAAAATGATACAATTTGACACTTTTCAGGTCAGTTAAGGTCAGTTTAGGAATGAATATGTATTCCTATTGGCTGCCCTCTTATTTATTCATGTTACCAAGTTTCCTACTGACAGTATATGGGGGATGGGAAATGGAAACAGTTGGTAGCTTGACAAAACAAGTAATGTGATCAGTCAATGTGACTAGAACTTGTGCCCTAACCCTGATACCAGGGGTATTGTGCTCTTCCTACACACAGTGCCCTATCCCTATTAATACCAGGAGTGTTGTGATCTTCCTGCACACAGTGCCCTATCCCTAATACCAGGGGTGTTGTGATCTTCCTGCACACAGTGCCCTATTCCTGATACTGGGGGTGTTGTGATCTTCCTGCACACAGTGCCCTATTCCTGATACCGGGGGTGTTGTGATCTTCTTGCACACATCCCGATATCAGGGATAGGGCACTGCATGCAGGAAGATCACAACACTCCTGGTATTAATAGGGATAGGGCACTGCATGCAGGAAGATCACAACACTCCTGGTATTAATAGGGATAGGGCACTGCATGCAGGAAGATCACAACACCCCTGGTATCAGGGATAGGGCACTGTGTGCAGGAAGATCACAATACCCCGGAGGAGTGAGGGTCAGGCAGCTCCCCCCTGTCTGTGAAGCCAGCCTCTCACTAGTAATGCAGGGAGGGAGCTGTCTCAGACTTCACCATCCTCCCCCCCCCCTTACCCACACACCATTCACTAGCTGGGACATGGGGGAAGTCAGGAGTGAGGGTCAGGCAGCTCCCCCCTGTCTGTGAAGCCAGCCTCTCACTAGTAATGCAGGGAGGGAGCTGTCTCAGACTTCACCATCCACCCCCCCCCCCCCCCCCACCCACACACCATTCACTAGCTGGGACATGGGGGAAGTCAGGAGTGAGGGACAGGCAGCTCCCCCCTGTCTGTGAAGCCAGCCTCTCACTAGTAATGCAGGGAGGGAGCTGTCTCAGACTTCACCATCCTCCCCCCCCCCCCCCTCACCCACACACCATTCACTAGCTGGGACATGGGGGAAGTCAGGAGTGAGGGTCAGGCAGCTCCCCCCTGTCTGTGAAGCCAGCCTCTCACTAGTAATGCAGGGAGGGAGCTGTCTCAGACTTCACCATCCTCCCCCCCCCCTCACCCACACACCATTCACTAGCTGGGACATGGGGGAAGTCAGGAGTGAGGGTCAGGCAGCTCCCCCCTGTCTGCGAAGCCAGCCTCTCACTAGTAATGCAGGGAGGGAGCTGTCTCAGACTTCACCATCCTTCCCCCCCCTCACCCACACACCATTCACTAGCTGGGACATGGGGGAAGTCAGGAGTGAGGGTCAGGCAGCTCCCCCCTGTCTGTGAAGCCAGCCTCTCACTAGTAATGCAGGGAGGGAGCTGTCTCAGACTTCACCATCCTCCCCCCCCCCCCCCTCACCCACACACCATTCACTAGCTGGGACATGGGGGAAGTCAGGAGTGAGGGTCAGGCAGCTCCCCCCTGTCTGTGAAGCCAGCCTCTCACTAGTAATGCAGGGAGGGAGGTGTCTCAGACTGGTATCAGGGTTAGGGCACTGTGTGCAGGAAGATCACAACACTCCTGGTATTAATAGGGATAGGGCACTGTAAGAGATGACTGTAGTAGATTGAATAAAGATCTGATGTTTCTGCTCTCCTCACACCAAACAAAAACAACACACAAGCAGAGAAGCCCTTCTTACAAAGCTGAGCTAGTGAGTTAAGTAGGAGGAAAAGTAAACATACTGGTGCCAGTGTGGCTACTTAAAAAATACACTTACCAACAATCAATTACATATATTTGAACTGTGTACAGTTCCAGCCAGGACCACCTTTCTAAAATGCACAGTGATTGGCAAATTCAACATGCACTAGCATTTCAGGTGCCTGCTAACAAAAATAATAAACAAACAAGTTCTAGTCACGTGAGTGCTGATCATTACATTACTTTTTTTGTCAAGCTTCCAACTGTTTCCATTTCACATCCCCCCAACCATATTGGTAACATCAATAGATAAGAGCACAGCCAGCCAATAGGAATACATACATACATATTCATTCCTAAGTGACCTTTACTGACCTGGGAAGTGTGAACACTTTGTTTCATTTTCTGTTGGTGTTCGTTAGTTTCCAGTTCCATTTCCCATCCCCCCAACCATCACCTCAGTGGTAACCTTGGTAACATCAATAGATAAGAGGGCAGCCAGCCAATAGGAACACATATTCATTCCTAACTGACCTTCAGTGACCTGGAAAGTGTTTATTTGTATCATTTTCAGTTAGTGCGCACTAAATCGAGTTAGTGCGCACTAACGGGGAGTTAGTGCGCACTAACTCGAGTTAGTGCACACTAACACGATTTAACGATTTTTAACGATAAATCGTTAGAATTTCTATTGTATCGTGTTCTATAACGATTTAAGACGATATAAACATTATCGGACGATAATTTTAATCGTTGAAAAACGATTCACATCCCTACAGTGGAATGCCTCAGGGATCTGTACTTGGACAGGTGCTTTTTAATATATTTATAAATGATCTGGAAAGGGGTATAGTGAGTGAGGTAATCAAATTTGCGGATAACACAAAATTATGCAGAGTAGTTAAATCTCAAGCGGATTGATATGAATTGCAGGAGGATCTTGTGAGACTGGAAGATTGGGCTTCAAATGGCAGATGAAATTTAACGTGGATAAGTGCAAAGTGATGCATATAGGGAAGGATAACCCTTGCAGTAGTTACACAATGTTAGGTTCTATCTTAGGAGTTACCACCCAGGAAAGAGATCTAGGCGTCATAGTGGATAATATATTCAAATCTTTGGCCCAGTGTGCTGTGATAATCAAAAAAGCAAACAGAATGTTAGGAATTATTAAGAAGGGAATGGAAAATAAAACAGAGGATGTCATAATGCCTCTGTATTGCTCTTTGAGACCGCATCTTGAATACTGTGTGCAGTTCTGGTCACCACATATCAAAAAGGATATAGCTACACTGGAGAAAGGGCAGAGAAGGGCAACCAAAATGATAAGGGGCATGGAACGGCTGCCCTATGAGGACTGTTCATTTTGGAGAAGAGATGACTGAGATGGGATATGATAAATGTCTACAAAATCATGAACAAAATGTAAATTGGTTATTTACTCTCTCAGATAATAGAAGGACCAGGGGGCACTCCATGAAGTTAGCAAGTAGCTCATTTAAAACAAATCAAAGAAAATTATTTTTCACTCAGTGCATAGTTAAGCTCTGGATTTCATTTCAGCAGTTAGTGTAACTGGGTTTAAAAAAGGTTTGGATAAATTCCTTGAGGAAAAATGCATAAACAGCTATGACAGTAATTAATAAGAAATAGTAGCTTGTGATTTATCTAATGTCTGAGTACTTGCCAGGTACTTGCGACTTGGATTGGCCACTGTTGGAAACAGGATATTGGGCCTGATGGACCCTTGGTCTGACCCAGTATGGCATATCTTATGTTATTATGTAAAATATGTGGTGCCAAGATTACAGTACTTAATGATTTTGACTGACTTCCTAAATGAGGCAAGCACTTGGCCTTTGGTCATGTTCCTCACAATTCTCTCAGCCATTTAACCGGTTATATTCTGTTGAATATGTCCAGTTAAGTGTAAATTTATCCAACTAACCGTAGCCAAATAACTTTATACATGACCGGGGATATTCAAAAGAATATCTGGTTATATTTAAAACCTGGCTACCATTAGCCAGATATGATTAAACAGGCATATTCAGTGGGATGTTTATCATACTGAATATCCAGGACAAGTTATGCGGCTAAACTTAGCTGGATAACTTGTCCACTCAATATCCTACTGAATCTGGACCTCCAGATCTATAAGTCATCATCATGATACATGAAGTAGAATGTGAAAGTGAATTGACAGCATCATGAACCTCAAGGTGCTTTTGCTGAACAAAATTACTTGTGATCTTTCTAAAGTAACCATTTCAGGCTTGCATCTGCACTGTTTTGCTTTTCTATTGCAAAGAAAGCCATTTCTGACTGTATTAACTAGTGTGAGATAACAGGTTGCCAAACAGTGAATCTAACTCATGTATACTGATAATAATAGCAAATTGTGATTATACATTAATAAGAATATTAGAGCAATGTTGAGTCTAAGATAATCAGAAATTTCAGGGTTACGTTACAGTGTTGTTGCATCATAAATAGGGTTTCTGATTTTAGGTTTTAACCGATAAATCCCTAAAAAACATCTCTGATGCGAAAAAATAAAAGGTGTTTATTAGATAAATACTGGAAAAACACCACTTCCCTTAATACTCTCTCCCCCCTCCATTCCTACCCTGGATCCTCTGCTTTGTTTTTATGCAGTTTTGACAGCGAATGATTCCACAGCTGCGGAAATCAGACTGGTAAAACATGCATTTGTTCACCAGCACATCCACTTTAGTGGACTCATACCTGTTTCGCGTGATAGCTTTAAGATGTCATGAAAGCATCACATGCTCTGGGGTAACCAATGATTATAACACATCCATCATCCACAATTGTGGGGTTGGAGTATCTGTAGCTCTTTAGGCACCAGTAGCCTAACAAAGGCACCATATGAGGTTTTCCCCAGATGCTTTCCAACAATCCTGGTTCATTTTTGTGCTAGACAATTCTACATTTTGTGACATTTACTAAGTGTCTAGCATTATTTGATCTTATTTTTTGCGATTTAAAATGCCAGCATGCGTGAGCTCATGCCCACATACATGTGTGTAACTGTTGGCCCTGCCCTGGAACACCCATGGTCTACTCATGTCCGTTCCCTTTTCTACCCTCTTATTTTTGATGCACACATGTATATACATGCATACTTTGCAGCTTTTAAAAATCTGCGTTGCTTGCACAGAGCCCACATTCCAGTGGGAGCACTGAGAGGAGAGGATCACCTTGCTGGTGGCTGAAAGGAATCAGTAAGTTTTTGCTTGGGACATTGTCTTTTTTTAAAAGTATTGGGGCAAAGTTAACTATGTGGGAATATTATTTAGTGTGTGTGTTTGTGCTTTTAGTGTCAGTAAGTTAGCGAATAAACAAGCTAGACTATTTGTATTTTTAAATAGTCAGTCTGTAAGGCAGCTAGTAAGCAGAACTGAGTGTTTGCATTTAAAAAAAAAAGTAGCTAGAAGTTAGAAATAAGCTAGGAGCAGTGTTTACCTAGGTAAAAAGGTTGAAAGGTTCAGTTCAGTTACTCACCTTGGAAAGGTGTTGAGGTAGTGTGATTTGGTTTGAATAGGTACCAACATTTGTTAATCAAGAGAGCAGTGAGTCACTCTGGCTGACTAACTGAAGTTAAACTGTTGTATTTCCCAGCCCATCCTTTAATTAATAGGCAGGTGCCACTTTCACAAAAAAAAAAAAAAACCAACAATCACAAAAACTTTATTGAGAGTTTGATCAGTCCCCTGTAGGCCACTACCGGACATATAGTGAATTCACTAATACATTTAAAAGATGTTAATTAGACACATTCCTAGTCCCATAGCAACCTAAAACTTAACTAGGAACTGAACAAAATTGAGATGAAGGCAGCAGTCCAGCAGCAAGAGGGGGGCCTCCCAGTGTTTTGCATCGAGTGTCACATGTATGATTTTTTTACCCGCCGGTGAGAAGTTGTACATGTGCATGCGATGCAAAGAGTTCCTGGCTCTCAGAGAACGAGTCCGATCTCTGGAGGCTAGAGTGGCAGACCTGGAGGAGCTGAGGCAGACAGAGAGACATATAGATGAGACCTTCAGGAACATAGTAGCCAAGTCCCAACTTCAGACTGGCAGCCCTGGTGCTGCCTTGGAGGAAGAAGGTCTCATGATTGGAAAGCATCAACCTGGTGCAGCTGGAAAGGATCCTGTAGCAAGGACCTGCTCTCCAGGTAATGCATTGTCCTTTCGCACCGAGGATATCTCCCCAAGGCCTACAGCCCAGGACGGAAGTGTTAGGTCGGCCTTCATAGTTGGTGATTCGCTTATTAGGAATGTAGACAGCTGGGTGGCTGGTGGGCGTGAGGATCGCCTGGTAACATGCTTACCTGGTGCGAAGATGGTGGACCTCACGCGTCACCTAGATAAGATTTTAGACAGTGCTGGGGAGGAGCCGGTTGTCTTGGTACATGTGGGAACCAACTACATAGGAAAATGTGGGAGGGAGGTTCTGGAAGCCAAATTTAGGCTCTTAGGTAGAAAGATTAAATCCAGAACCTCCAGGGTAGCATTCTCTGAAATGCTCCCTGTTCCACGCGCAGGTCACCAGAGGCAGGCAGAGCCCCGGAGTCTCAATGCGTGGATAAGACGATGGTGCAAGGAAGAGGGATTCAGTTTTGTTAGGAACTGGGGAACCTTTTGGGGAAGGGGAGTCTCTTCCAAAGGGATGGGCTCCACCTTAACCAGGGTGGAACCAGACTGCTGCGCTAACCTTCAAAAAGGAGATAGAGCAGCTTTTAAACTAGAACAAAGGGAAAAGCCAACAGTCGCTCAGCAGTGCATGGTTCGGAGAGAGGTATCTTCAAAGGATACTAATGATGCACTAGAATTAGGGCATCCTGACAGTGAAGTTCCAATAATAAGAAAAGTAGTCCAAGTGCCTGTAACTAAAAACTCACCTGAGCTAAAAAATTCTAACTTATCCCTATCAATTAAAAAGCAGAATGAAAATACAAACAAAAAACAAACTTTGAAATGTTTGTATGCTAATGCCAGAAGTCTAAGAAGTAAGATGGGAGAATTAGAATGTATAGCAGTGAATGATGACATAGACTTAATTGGCATCTCAGGGGCATGGTGGAAGGACGGCAACCAATGGGACAGTGCTATACCGAGGTACAAATTATATCGCAATGACAGAGAGGAGCACCCAGGAGTCAGTGTGGCACTTTATGTCCTGGATGACATAGAATCCAACAGGATAAACATCCTGCATGAGACTAAATGCACAATTGAATCTTTATGGGTAGAAATCCCTTGTGTGTTGGGGAAGACTATAGTGATAGGAGAATACTACCATCCACCTGGTCAAGATGGTGAGACTGACAGTAAAATGCTAAGCGAAATTAGGGAAGCTAACCAAATTGGTAGTGTGGTAATAATGGGAGACTTCAATTACCCCAATATTGACAGGGTAAATGTATCATCGGGACATGCTAGAGAGTAAAGTTCCTGGATGGAATAAATGATAGCTTTATGGAGCAATTGGTTCAGGAACCAACGGGAGAGGGAGCAATTTTAGGTCTAATTCTCAGTGGAGCACAGGATTTGGTGGGAGAGGTAATGGTGGTGGGGCCGCTTTGCAATAGTGATCATAATATGATCAAATTTGAATTAATGACTGGAAGGGGGACAGTAAGCAAATCCACGGCTCTCGTGCTAAACTTTCAAAAGGGAAACTTTGATGAAATGAGAGAAAAAAACTGAAAGGAGCAGCTACAAAAGTAAAAAGTGTGCAAGAGGCGTGGTCATTGTTAAAAAATACCATCCTAGAAGCACAGTCCAGATGTATTCCACACATTAAGAAAGGTGGAAAGAAGGCAAAATGATTACTGGCATGGTTAAAAGGGGAGGTGAAAGAAGCTATTTTAGCCAAAAGATCTTCATTCAAAAATTGGAAGAAGGATCCAACCGAAGAAAATAGGATAATGCATAAACGCTGCCAAGTTAAATGTAAGTCATTGATAAGACAGGCTAAGAGAGAATTTGAAAAGAAGTTGGCCATAGAGGCAAAACTCACAGTAAAAACTTTTTAAAATATATCTGAAGCATTAGTAAAGTTTATTTGTTTAATGTATAACTCTAAATTGTTGAATTGTGAAGAATTGTATTTGAATTTCAAATGTTGCAATTTGAAATGAATGAAAGATTGCTTTATAATTATATGAAAAATACAATAAAAAAAAAATAAATAAAAAATATCTGAAGCAGAAAGCCTGAGAGGGTGTCAGTTGGACTGTTAGATGATCGAGGGGTTAAAGGGGCACTTAGAGAAGATAAGGCCATTGCGGAAAGATTAAATGATTTCTTTGCTTTGGTGTTTACTGAAGAGGATGTTGGGGAGGTACCCGTAATGGAGAAGCTTTTCATGGGTAATTATTCAGATGGACTGAACCAAATCATGGTGAACCTAGAAGATGTGGTAGGCCTGATTGACAAACTGAAGAGTAGTAAATCACCTGGACTGGATGGTATACACCCCAGAGTTCTGAAGAAACTAAAAAATGAAATTTCAGACCTATTAGTAAAAATTTGTAACCTATCATTAAAATCATCCATTGTACCTGAAGACTGGAGGATAGCTAATTTAACCCCAATATTTAAAAAGGGCTCCAGGGGCGATCGAGGAAACTACAGACTGGTTAGCCTGACTTCAGTGCCAGGAAAAATAGTGGAAAGTGTTCTAAACATCAAAATCACAGACCATGTAGAAAGACATGGTTTAATGGAACAAAGTCAGCATGGCTTTACCCAAGGCAAGTCTTGCCTCACAAATCTGCTTCACTTTTTTGAAGGAGTTAATAAACATGTGGATAAAGGTGAACCGGTAGATGTAGGGTACTTGGATTTTCAGAAGGCTATTGGCAAAATTCCTCATGAGAGGCTTCTAGGAAAAGAAAAAAGTTATGAGATAGGTGGCGATGTCCTTTCGTGGATTACAAACTGGCTAAAAGCCAGGAAATAGAGAGTAGGATTAAATGGACAATTTTCTCAGTGGAAGGGAGTGGGTAGTGGAGTACCTCAGGGATCTGTATTGGGACCCTTACTTTTCAATATATTTATAAATGATCTGGAAAGAAATACGAGTGAGGTAATCAAATTTGCAGATGATACAAAATTG
The DNA here is from genome assembly GCF_901001135.1 of Rhinatrema bivittatum. Taxonomy (NCBI): domain Eukaryota; kingdom Metazoa; phylum Chordata; class Amphibia; order Gymnophiona; family Rhinatrematidae; genus Rhinatrema; species Rhinatrema bivittatum. The sequence goes on along the minus strand of NC_042616.1, from coordinate 646,186,782 downwards.
TTCAGAGTAGTTTAATCACAAGCAGATTGTGATAAATTGCAGGAAGACCTTGTGAGACTGGAAAATTGGGCATCAAAATGGCAGATGAAATTTAATGTGCTACTACCCAAGAAAGAGATCTAGGCGTCATATTGGATAACACATTGAAATCATCGGTTCAGTGTGCTGCGGCAGTCAAAAATGCAAACAGAATTTTGGTAATTATTAGAAAGGGAATGGTGAACAAAACAGAAAATGTCATAATGCCTCTGTATCGCTCCATGGTGAGACTGCACCTTGAATACTGTGTACAATTCTGGTCGCCGCATCTCAAAAAAGATTTAATTGCAATGGAGAAGGTACAGAGAAGGGCTTCCAAAATGATAAGGGGAATGGAACAGCTCCCCTATGAGGAAAGACTAAAGAGGATAGGACTTTTCAACTTGGAGAAGAGATGGCTGAGGGGGGATATGATAGAGGTCTTTAAGATCATGAGAGGTCTAGAATGGGTAGATGTGAATTGGTTATTTACGCTTTCAGATAATAGACTATGGGCCACTCCATGAAGTTTGCATGTGGCACATTTAAAACTAATCGGAGAAAGCTCTTTTTCACTCAACGCATAATTAAACTCTGGAATTTATTGCCAGAGGATGTGGTTAGTGCAGTTAGTATAGCTGTGTTTAAAAAAGGATTGGATAAGTTCTTGGAGGAGAAGTCCATAACCTGCTATTAATTAAGTTGACTTAGAAAATAGCCACTGCTATTACTAGCAATGGTAACATGGAATAGACTTAGTTTTTGGGTACTTAGCAGGCTCTTATGGCCTGGATTGGCCTCTGTTGTAAACAGGATGCTGGGCTTGATGGACCCTTGGTCTGACCCAGTATGGCATGTTCTTATGTTCTTATGTGTACATGGGCATTATTTTGTGATCAACGCTTTTTAAAGTCAACCTCCAAGTTTTGAAAATTCACCCTCTTATTTTCATGAACACAAAATAAAAGGTCTACACAGGGGGCAATTTTCAGACCGTCTGCATTAAGCTAAAGTTCATGGATAGTTTTTACCTGTGGACTCGGCACCAATTATAGAAACAGAGAAACATAGAAATGACGTCAGAAGAAGACCAAGCGGTCCATCCAGTCTGCCCAGCAAATTTCGCACTTTTTTTTTTCTCATACTTATCTGTTACTCTTGGCTCTTAGTAATCTTTTTTTTCTATTTCCCTTCCACCCCCACCATTAATGTAGAGAGAAGTGTTGGAACTGCATCTAAGTGAAATATCTAGCTTAATTAGTTAGGGGTAGTAACCGCCGCAATAAGCAAGCTACACCCATGTTTATTTGTTTACCCAGACTATGTAATTCAGTCCTTGTTGGTTGTTGTTTGTATATAGATCCACTTTTCTTCATTCCCCCTGCCGTTGAAGCAGAGAGTTATGCTGGATATGCGTGAAGTATCAGACTTTCTCCCCTGCCGTTGAAGCAGAGAGCTATGCTGGATATGCGTGAAGTATCAGACTTCTCCCCTGCCGTTGAAGCAGAGAGCTATGCTGGATATGCATTGAATGTGAAGTATCAGGCTTATTTGGTTTGGGGTAGTAACTCCGTAGCAAGCAAGCTACACCCCGCTTTTTTGTGAATGCAAATCCTTTTTTCCACATTTCCTCTTGCCATTGAAGCTTAGAGCAACGTTGGAGTCGCATTAACCGTGTGTATGTTTATTGAATAAGGGTATTATCTCCAGGTAGTAGCCGTCATTCCCGCGAGCCACCCACACTTCATTCACGTCCTCTAGACTTTATGGATCCACAGTGTTTATCCCACGTCCCTTTGAAGTCTTTCACAGTTCTGGTCTTCACCACTTCCTCCGGAAGGGCATTCCAGGCATCATGTGTGTTCACTATTTTTCACCTGCTTTTCAGGGTCAATTTTGTTAAGAGAGTAAGGTGCGTAGACTTAAGAATACAGTCTACATACGTTATTTTCAGATCCCACCCAAAACACACTTCTAGAAATGCCTCCTTTAAATGCAGCTGCAAGTACACAATTAAAATTGGAATAATGTGGACTTTTATCCCTAATGAGGGATGGAAGTTTTCAGATACACAATTTACGTGTTTACATTTTTACAGTATTTAGCTCCACAAATGGCTAGCTGCCCCACAGTGGGGCAGACAAAGAAACACCTTTGAACAAATCCTGTGTTCTCCTGCCAAATGCATGTGCATTTTTTAACACGCTTTATTAAATAGAATCCTTAGACTCTTACAGGTTTGTTTTTTTTTTTGTTTTTTTTTTTATTTTAATTTTTCAAATTTTCATAACTCACAACAATTGTTAACTTACTTACAGAAAAAAGAAATGCAATATGTCTGCAAATCAACCAATTACAAGCACAGAAAACATTTCTATTTCATCTACTAAATTACATATTGCATTTCATTAGGAAACAAGAATGCCAGTGGGGACAGAAATTAAGGAAGTTCAAAATACAGAAACATAATTTGCAAGTAATTTGCTTTACGTAGCTAAAGGAACCCACATTTTCCGTTCCAGGTTAAGGCTTAACTACGGAGGGGATTATTACCCTCCTGGCGTTGAGAAAGGATTTTAACTGTTCAGGGTATTGGAAAGCATATATATCTTTCGCAGACCTAACACACTTACATGGGTATTTTAAAACATAAGAAAAACCCAATGCTATTACTTGAGGTCTCATTACAAGGAACTCATGTCTCCTGTTTTGAGTAATAGGTGCATAATCCGGGAGCACACGTATTTGTGTCCCACAAAACTGATTCTGAATATTTTTAAAATACCGTTTCATTATGGGGTGGATTTTAAGAGCCCTGCTCGCCGGTGCGCCTATGTTCAATAGGCCTACCGGCGCGCGCAGAGCCCCGGGACTCGCGTAAGTCCCGGGGTTTTCCGAGGGGGGCGTGTCGGGGGCGGGGCCGAGCGGCGGGCCATTTTCGGGGCGGGGCGCAGCGTTTCGGGGGTGGGTCCGGGGGCGTGGCCACGCCCTCCGGAACCGCCCCCGGGTCGTGTCTAGGCACGCCAGCGGCCCGCTGGTGCGCGGGGATTTACTTCTCCCTCTGGGAGGCGTAAATCCCCCAACAAAGTCCATTTAACATCCATTACAGATTCCTCTATAGGCCCACCATCTCATTTCACTTTCAATGGCTCAACCATCCCAATTAACTGCCATGCCATAAATCTAGGTGTAACCATAAATACAGACTTATCTATGAAACAACAAATTTCCTCCCTAACAAAGAAATCATTCTACAAATTACAGCTTCTGAAACGTCTTCGTCCTCTTCTTTTCTATCGTGATTTCAGGACTGTTCTACAATCTCTTATATTTTCTGGTCTAGACTATTGTAACGCTCTATATCTAGGTCTATCTGACTCATCAATTCACCCGCTACAATTAGTTCAAAATAGTGCAGCTCGCTTATTATCCGGTACCTCCATTCGCAATCACATTACACCTATCTTACATTCCCTTAACTGGTTACCCATAAAATACAGGATACAGGATAAAATACAAAGTAATCTCAATCATTCATAGTTTAATTTACAACTCTACATCCACTTGGCTTTGCACCTTACTCCGCATTTACAAACCCACCCGACACTTAAGATCACTTACTCAAAATCTCTTAGACATTCCATCACCACGACAGGCCAGATTAGATATCACCAGGAAAAGAGCTTTTTCTGTTGCAGGACCATCTCTCTGGAACTCTTTACCCAACCCACTCCGTTTAATATCAAATCCTCATCATTTCAAAAAGGCTTTAAAAACATTCTTTTTTCAACAAGCATTTAACATTCCCACTAAACATCTCCCCGATCAAAAATGAAACTCCATCCCCTAAATTTCTCTCATCAGATACATATTACATTATCGTCTCTCTTCTATTATCCCATCCATGTTCTTTCTAGGACATTACAATTCGATAAGTTGCTACCCCCCCCCCCCCCCCTCTCCTCCCCCCTCCATCCCTTTTACCCTCCCTACTCTTTACCCATGGCATGTTACCATTATTATTATTTTGTTATTTAATAATTTGTTTTAGCTAACATTTATCTAGCTATTTAGTTAAATTTATGTATTTTAAGTTTATTTTAGTTATATTTTATTTTTACTTTATTTTAACATATTGTAAACCGTTTTGATAAAATTTTATTTTAAAAAGCGGTATATAAATACTTTTAAATAAATAAATAAAATAGACAGGGCCGGGGGGGTGGGTTAGGTAGAGGAAGGGAGGGGAAGGTGAGGGGAGGGCGTTAGCAAATTCCCTCCGAGGCCGCTCCGATTTCGGAGCGGCCTTGGAGGGAACGGAGGTAGGCTGCTTGGCTCGGCGCGCGCCGGCTACACGAAAACGGTAGCCTTGTGCGCGCCGATCCAGGATTTTAGCGGCTACGCGCGTATCTACTAAAATCCCGCGTACTTTTGTTGGCGCCTGGAGCTCCAACAACAGTATGCCAACGCGCCGTTTTTGAAAATCTACCCCTATGTCATTAAGGTCTTTTTCAGCTATAAAGGATACCATTAGCGTAGCGGTTTCATAATATTCCATTGTTGAATCCCCTCTAGCAATCTCGTTAGATTCCCTTCATTAACATTAGCCTGCAAGAAATTCCTATTTTTATTCGATGTAGGTAAATAATACAATTTATTCACTAGAGGGATTTCTCCCTCTTGAAATTTCAAGTTTTCAACAAAATATTTTTTTAGTGTAATATATGGAAGTTCACCAACAATTTTGGGAAAATTAAGGAATCCTAAATTTAAATGTCTGGAGTATTTTCCCATAAATTCCAACCTCCTTGAGATCGTAGTGATGTCTTTTATAATCTTTACATTGCATTCCTGGTTTTTCTTTACTTCAGCCTCCATCAGTCCCAATTTTGGTTTTATTTCTTCTATCTGATTTTCACATAACACTACTTTCTGCTCTACGATTTCCAAATTGTCCTGAAAGTTTCCAATCGCATTCACCAGTGCCGCCATAATATCCCAGATTGCTTCTAAAGTTATTTTCTCTGGCTTAGAAGGCTTTTGAAAATGGGGTTTCAGTAAGAACTCACCCGTTTTTAACACCGGTGATATCCCGGCCAGGCAAGACTCCCTCTCCGGTGTCGAAACTGCTCCTCTCAAGATTTCATTGTCCTCACTCCGAATCGGGGTAGATATGGGGGGCATAACCAGGTTTCCTGCCCCTGAAGTTCCGGGGATCTCTGAATCTTGCTTTGGCGTTTCGGCATCCACTGCCCTCTGACCTCCCTGTGCCGAGCCCGCCAACGACACGTCATGTGTCTGCGACTCAGCGGCCTCCGGGCGGGAGGGGGAGAGAGCAATCTCGGTCTTCCGCGGAACAGGGGGGCTGAGAGTCACATCTCCAGGAGAGGCCAATGCTTCCTCGATGGCGCCCTCAACGGAGTTCGCTCCCCCAACTTCAGGGACCTTCGTAGACGCGTAAGTTGTTATCAAATGATGAGCAGCCATAAGCTCCGTATCTGAGGGATAGATACAGAGCTTACCCTTCCGTTTCGCGGGCATCTTAGCAGGAAAAAAAATCAAACAGCGGAGCTCAGCGTTTTAGCGTTTGCCTACGCCGCCATCTTGCCCCCTCCTCTTACAGGTTTTACAGGTGCTGGTTCCAGTGACTTAGCTCTTCTAGATTAGAAAGAATTTTCCTTCATCTTAGCTTTTCTACAAATGCTCGAGGTAAACGTTTTTCATGTTTGACAGTGACAACAAATATTGCTATATATTACTTTTAGAGATTTCAGTAACAGATATCATAAGAAATCAGGCACTGCTTTCTAACTTAAATTTTACTGATTATCACAGCAGCTCGTAGGGATTGGTTTTGATTGACTGAGCATAGCAAGCATTGGCAGAGGGAAATTAAAATTAGCTTCTTGTTTTGAAATTATTTATGTTTTATTGTCTCCATACAGAATATTTAGAAATACCAACCAGAAAGACAGAAATACACAATTAAGGGAAAGAAATTATAGAAAATAACTAAAGAAATTAAGTCATTGTGTACTACTATGTATAAACCACCACAGCGGAGCCTATTCAGAAGAATAAAAATATACAAAGAAAAAAAATCCAGCACAATAATTAAATCCTCTAAACTTATTTATGGACTTGCAGATTTGCCTGTAGGAATCTTTCAAGCTGTTCAGCATCATGAAAAAATGAACTTAGTCTCAGCTAATTTTGACATGACATTTACAGGGGAATTTCAATAAGAAAGTAGTCCTCAACTCCAACACTCTCTGTCTTTTCAGAAGAGAGAGAGAAATAATTTACATCTCAATTAAGTAGATTTAGCCACATCTGGGAAAACTGCCAATTTTTTCCCCAGAAATTAGCTTCTTAATCAATGAATGATATCAAACAATTGCAAATTCTTTTAAAAACGTACTGAAGAAGAATCACAAATCATAATGAACTATCAAATCACTTAGGTATTTACAAGCAGAAGTTATGGGCAGATTTACTAGCTGCGTTAGGGCAACAGTACAATTATTGAATGATTAATGCAAATTAATTGATTAAAAAATGCATATTATTGCCCTAATGCAGTATTAGCACAAGAAAGATCAGGCTGAATGTGTGACCAAAATAATGAGTTTCATCACATGCAAATGCATACAAAGCAGCTTGTTAATGTGCTACACAGTGAAAGTTGTGTTATTCCCAGATAGTTAACTACACTTTAGAAGGCACAGTTAACTTTCTTCTGGGACTATTGAAAGGCTCACACGCATCCCGATGGTCCTGAGTACCATTTGAAAGGGCATATGGCATGATTAAAAGGCTTCCTGCACCCAGGAGTCTGAAAGTCTCTGCTGGGATAGTGTGGTAACCCCCCTTTCCCTGTACCCCACCCAGCCCTCAGAAGTAGTAATCAGCCCCCTATTTCCATTTCTTTTTACCTGGGAGCGGGGCTTGATGGGTGGGTCATTTTTACTACTTCTGAGGCCTGGTTAGGGGTGTAGGGAGGCAGGGCTGGCTTTACACCACTACCCCACCAGGGAACTGCACCCCTGAGCAAGGGGGAGGCATTTACTACTGTGACTGGCCCTTCAAAAAATAGTGGCCCTAGGATGGGGGATGCCATTCTGCATTGCTGTGATCAGGAACATGCAAGATTCCCAGCCATGGCAACATGCTGAAAATTACTGCCACATTTACTAAACAGCAGTAATTGGGCACTACAATTTAAAGGTGAATTATAAAAGCCTGACACGTGCATTGATTAAGGGGTGCCCAAATATGTTGGACTTGCACTCGCGAAGTGGATTTTAAAAGCTGCCGAGATACACATGTATCTCTCGGAGCACCAGGGGCGGATTGGCCTATCGGGGGATCGGACATCCCCCGGTGGACCTGTCGCGCTAGTCACGTGGTCTGCTGAGCGCGACTGTGTCAGAGCCTGGCTCGGCAGACCACGTGGTATCTCCTGGCCAGCCTGAGCAGCGAATCCCCGGGCCGGTCTTCATCGGGAATCCGCCGCTGCGGAGCACACACATCTTGGAAGGTGGGGCATGGCTGAGGTCTGGGTAGGGTATGAGCATTTTGGAGCGTGAACCTGAGATGTGCACGCCCCAAAATGTGTAAATGCTTATGCAAACCAATGTGTGCTGAGGTCCCCTGCTACGTAACTTTACTTCTGCTATGGATTATGTGTAAGTTAAAAAATAAAGAAAAATAAGCAGATCTGCTGGGTTTTAAGGGTCGGGGATAACTGGGGGAAGTGAAAGCTATTAAACTAGGGGGGTTTGGAGGAACTGTCTCAACTGGGCGAACTGGGGATGACCCAGTAAAACTGGGACTAGCAGAGCTCTCTGCTACAACGGCAAAGGAGAAGAAAAAGGGTTCGCACTCAAAACGCGGGGAGTAGCTGGCTTGTTACGGCGGTTACTACCCCAAACCAAATGTGCCTGATACTTCACTTTCCATGCATATCCAGCATGGTTCTCTCCTGCATCGGCATGGGAGAAAGACTGATACATCACGCATTTCCAGCATAGCTCTCTGCTTCAAGGGCAGGGGGAAAAAAACAAAAAAAAACAAAAAACCTGATGCTTCACGCATATCCTGCATAGCTTCAACGACAGGGGTGAAGAAAAAAAAGGATTCGCAATCACAAAGCGAGGAGTAGCTGGCTTGTTACGGCGGTTACTACCCCAACCAAATGTGCCTGATACTTCACTTTCAATGCATATCCAGCATGGCTCTCTGCTTCTACAGCAGGGGAGAAGAAAAAAAAAAAAAAAACCAACAAGAGCTGTACAACATAGTCTAGGTAAAACAAATAAGCATGGGTGTAGCTTGCTTATCGCGGCGGTTACTGCCCCTACTACCCCTAACTAATCAAGCTAGATATTTCACTTGCATGCAGCTCCATCACTGCTCTCTACATTAATGGTGGGGGTGGAAGGGGAATAGAACAAGGAGCTAAGAGTAACAGATAAGAATGAGAGAAAAAATGTGTGAGGCTTGCTGGGCAGACTGGATGGGCCATTCGGTCTTCTTCTGCCGTCATTTCTATGTTTCTATGTTTCTATATAAGTGCGCGCTCCTTTTAAAATCCCTTGATTTGCATGGTAGAAGCCTCATTTTTGCGCACATGCGTGTGCTCACTTAAAATTTGGCAAACGTGAGTGTGGCCAGTCATTTTTCTAACATGTCCACATATGCCTGCGTATGTTATAAAATGGCAGTGTCCTTGGATGCAGGTTGATGTATTATGCGTGCAAATGTGTGCATGCACACTGGTTTGAAAGTTACCGTCCTTATATATCATGCAGTAATTTTCCTGTGATAAGATGGTGCAGTACCATGCTATTTTACTGCAACTTAGTAAATCAGCCCCTGAATTCAATTTACAGTTAAATTTGGTTGAGAATAGACTTCCATCAGCAACCTGAGGTGATTTGAGACTATTCCTTTTCTTTATTGCCTTCTAGCAATCTCTAGATGGAAATCTAAAGGGCCCATTGCTTTAGGATATCAGCATTCTGTAAGGAAAGAATCCCTCTCTTTTATGGTTATTGACCCCTTAGCCCTTGTTGCATGTGTTCTTTTTTTGTCATTTGTCCTCTTTTTCATCTTCCGTCTTTGAAAATTCCTGCTGAGAGGGCATGTGTAGGAACTTTGGGGAATCCTTGCCATCATGAGGGCTCAGGGTGGGGGTTTTCTCTGAGATGCATCCTAAGGACCATTTTTTGGTTTGCAAGTATTGTAGCCATCTGTTGCGCTGGAGGTGGACCCTTGGCCTGGTGCAGGATTGGTACAGACCTCTGGTCAGACCCAGAGAGTGCCTGCCACTAGGAGGTGGAGCACTCAAGGAGACAAAGGCTAGCTGGAGCTTCGCCAATAGCAATCCGGGGTTTCCGCAGGTTGAGCCCTTGGGTACCCAAACTGCCTGGACTTAGGTGGGCCTCCGAGGCTCTCCCAGAGAGGTAGCGGAGAGGTGTGCCCACCACGAGCAAAGGTGCACGGCTGGTGAAGATAGGATGGGCTAGACCAGGACCAGGATTACTGGACACCTCTGGAAGGAAGCAGGAAGTGAAGGTTCTCCGGCTGAGATAGGCAGCGCCTATTGGTCTAGTTGAAGGTAGGCCACGATCAGTGTCCGAGCAGGCTGGCCTGATTGTCACAGAGTATCCGAGTGTATCCGAGTGTAGCGCAAGGGTCTGATTGTCACAGAGTATCCGGGTGTAGTGCAAGGGTCAAAGCCAGGGTATCAGTCTGAGGATGGTCAGCCAAAGCAAGGGTCAGTTCCAAGGTGAGTCCATACGAGGTCAAGCAAGCAAGAGTCAGTTCCATGTGGTGGTCAAACATGATCAGAAGGCAGGCAGTGGTCAGTTCCAGGCAGCGGTGAAACGTGGTCAGGCAGTAGTCGGTTCCAGGCAGCGGTCAAACGAGATCAGAAGGCAGGCAGTGGTCAGTTCCAGGCGGCAGTCAAACGTAGTCAGGCAAGCAGAGGTCAGTACTGTGAATCAGTCCGAGAAGGTACGACAAGGAGAGGAACTGGAGCAGGAGGCAGGAAAGACACTGGAACACAGAAGGACCATGGGAACACAGGAATGCTGGAGCACTGGAACAAGATAGGAACACAGGAACACCTGAACAAGACAGGAACATTGGAACAGGACTGGAACAAGGAAGCAGGAGAACACAGGAATGAGGAACAGCAAACTAGCTACACCGAAGGTGTCGACCCGATTGCCAAGGCGAGGCTCTGGGGACAGGACCTCGCCTTATATATCATGGTTGGGTGATGTCATCATTGGGCCCTAAGGACTGGTTTCCCGTGATGGGCCCCTTTAAAGGGCCGAGCAGTCCGCGTGCGCCTAGAGGCGGGGCCGACATCGAGGAGGACGCTGAGCCCCGGCGTGAGGAGCGCTGCGAATCTGAAGGCCCCGACAGGCCTGGGGATGACATGGAGCGTCGCGGGTGAGAGGAACTGGCTGCGGCTGCAAGGGAGGACGGACCTGGACCTGCCTGAGAGAGGTGAGCAGGCCTGGCTGCGGCACTAGTGCGGCCGGGACATGCAACACCATCTCTCCCTTCCTAGACCTTAGTGAACCATATCTGCAGCATGCCCAGGAACAATTAACATCCAATGCATGGGGATTTGACCCTGGATTTTCCATACCATAACATGTAGCGTTACAGTCTGAGTAATGGAGCTTGCCTTTAGTTAATTGTTTTTAGGTAAAAGATCCCTACGTGTTTCACCAAAAATTCACTGATATATATTTGTACAAGGGAATTATATCCTCAGTGTTCATTTTTCTTAGGAAAAAAGAGCACTGTGTTGCACCAAGTGTCTGATTGCCACATTAAACATGGTGTCTGATAACACAGCTGACCCATAGCACTTACTAGCCTTGTGTGTGTGTGTGTGGGGGGGGGGGGGGGGGCTTGCTGCTGCCAAATGTAAGGCTGTGATGCATCCTGCAGATCCCAACTGTGACTGTGTGGTTGGCCATGGTATTTCTGAGTTTGGCCCTCTCATTAGTCCATGCATGCACTTCCAAAGCTAGCCCTCTTTTTTTGTGAGCTGGACTGCCATTGGTTGGTCATGGGAGTCATGTGCGAGGACAAGGCCTCTTGCTTTCTGCCTCCTCACTCTTGCACCTGCTGCTGCAATTTCTTCCATCGCCATCTTTGCCATTCTTCAACCAGCACCATCCAGTCTTCTACCATACCTTATGAGGAGTGCAGACTGTGAGTTGGGGTTGTGGTCAGGCACCTTCTGTCTTCCTCAGTGTCAGTGACTGGTGCATTGTTGACTGAGTGAAAGAGGAAGGCAAAGACCAACTGGACAGTAAACCCAGGAGGCAGAGAATAGGGGTTGGGCTGACAGGCTTAGTAGACACATGGGTATTGACCTTAGGACTCCCTCCATCAAAGAAGATGGAACTCTAGCCTTAAGCTGCAAGGATAGCAGAGATGCAGGGCAAGATCTTTCAGCATCCACAGGTAGCTGAATGTCAGGCCTCAGAGGAATATCCATCAGTTGTGTCCCTTGCTAGCTGGTTTTGTGTACCTTAGGAAGACCAAGCATGTAGGGAAAAGCCTCACATTTGCCTTTGGTAGTTGAATGGTAACCTTCAGATGCAGGCCTATAACATGGTCCTCTCAGCCATGGAAGCAGGAGTAGGCCATATGGCTGTAACAACATTTGACTCACAGGAATGGCCAAAGGTGAGGGGGGGGGGGGGGGTGCATTGGCATCTCTATATAGAAGCATTTGGGGTGGTGTCAGGTGGGCAAAGCAAGTATGAAGGGGCAAGCCAAAGTGATATCATGCCCCTCTGCCATTAAATTGGCTATAAAAGATACAATAAGAAAAAGTCCCAAGGTCCTTCTTTGTAGTTTAAATGGAAAAGATAAAACTTGGCCAGTTTCAACCTTCCAATTATTTGATAGCTTCATTCAACCAATTTCTGGACAAGACTTTGGATGTTGAGGTACAGACCATAAATTAAGATAGTATGGATGCCATGATATCCATGTGGTATCAGTTATTAGAAGCGGGAATGCAGGAAGCTTTAATTTCAATGCTCAAAAAATCGAGTGATAAGAGTATTAAGTCTCCATGCCTTTCAGATAAGTTAGATGATCTTAAGAGAATATGTTATCATTTAGAGAGGTTATGGAAGAAATCAGGTTCACAAAAGGATCATGATCAGTGGAGATGTGCTAACACAAATTATTTTAAGGTTATTGTTTCTGCAAAAAAAACAATATTTTTCAAAATTATTCTCACGGGCAAATGAGAATCCGAGAACTCTTCAATACTGTAAAGGGTCTGCTTAGAATTAATAATTTAGAATGATCATCTGATTTATGATGATCTCCCTAAACTTGAACAATTGTGAGTTTTTTCCAATAAAAGGTGGAACTAATTCGGGAAGAACTTAGTGAGTCTTTCTCTTAAAACAGATAATGATGAGAGTTTGGGTATGACCCCATTGGATTATGAAGTGTCATTGCTTAATTCATGTGAAAAAGTTATCACGGGAAATGGTTTTGTTTCCTTTCAAACCATCACTTTGTTTGATTTAAAATTGGTGTTGAGTAAAATAAAAACCTTGAATTGTTCACTTGATCCTTGTCTAGCAAGACTCTTTTTGGGCTTTTCAGAGAGTTCTTGAAGGATTATTGCTCTTTATTAATGCCTCTCTAAAACTGAATGAAATTCCCTAAATTTTGAAAAAAGCTATGCTTAAACCCCTTTTAAAGAAGGAGAACTTAGATCCTAGAGATTGCAAAAACTATAGGTCGGTCTCAAATTTACCTTTCATAGCTTGAATTTTAGAGAAATTGGTTTTTACTCAGCTTTCAGACTATTTAGTTGACTGTAAAATACTTGATGATGCCCCAAGAAGACTTTAGAAAATATTGTAGCACAGAGACTATCATTATTTCTTTGGGGGAGAAACTTCTCCCTATTCTGGATAGGGCTGAAATGTCTCTATTGGCTTTGATTGATTTGACCACTGCATTTGACCTTGTCAATCATTCTATTTTATTAAATTGTTGTGAGACTTTAGGAATTGGAGGCCAGGTTTTGAAGTAGCTTTCTAGTTTTCTTCAGGATAGGGAACAATTGGTAACGCTCTAAGATTTGTTTTCCTCTTCACGTAAATTAAAGTTAGGGGTTCCCTCAAGGTTCTATGCTATCCACTCTTCTTTTTAATTTGTTCCTTATTCCATTGGGTAATTTGATACGGACATTTGGATTATCCCATTTATTTATGCTGACAATATATACATTTTGGCTTGTTTTGGAAATTCACCTAAGGAGGTTGCAAATAGATTGAATTCTTGTTTACAAACCATTTCTCAATGGTTTGTTGAAAACAAGTTGGTTCTTAATTCTGAAAAAAATGAGTTATTGAAAATTGGATTTGGGGATATCCCAGTGGATCTTTGCTTGAACAGTTCACATTCAGTGCCAAAGGATCAGGAAAAATCTTTGGGGGTGATTTTGAACTCAGAATTTTCTTTGGAACAAAACATCTTGCAGGTGGCACATAATTCCTATCACAGGTTGAAACTACTAAGGCAATTGAGACCAGATTTGGGGCAAACAGCTCTTAAAGCAGTGGCTTTTGCCTTGGTTCTCTCACAATTAGACTACTGTAATGTGATATTTTTGGGATTGCAGGGTAAAGTGATTCATAAATTACAATTTATTAAAAACACTTCTGCTAGAATTGTCATGGGAAAATCTTGGAGAAATTTGGCAAAACTGTTACTATGGGATTTGCTTTGGTTATCTATTGAGGACAGATGGAGGTTTAAAAATCCGGTGTTGGCATTTAAAATCTTAAATGGTTTAAATTCAAACATTCTTGCCTGGGTGGTAGATCATTTTCTAATGCTATTCCAAATTTATGGAATAGGTTACCATTGGATGTGAGAGATTAGGAAAATTTATTAAGATTTCAGAAGAAGTTAAAAACCTGGTTTATGTCTACAAATTGATTTATAACATTTAGTGTGTCTCATCAGGGTAAAATGATGGGGTAAGAGCTGGGTATGAAGGGCTACTTGTTTGCAAGACTTGGTATTTTTTTAAGTTTTATGTTATGGTTTTTTATTATGTAATTATTGTAATTTAATGTGTTCTGTGCATTGCTTTGGGCGATAGTTTTTATATAGAAAGCAATTAATAAAAGATAATAAATAAATAAATAGAAATCTTCTATATGTATATAAAAGTGAAGTTTAAAGTCTATATAAGAAAGACAGAGTCTCAATATAAATTCTGCATCTCCAGTTCTGTAACACAATCGATATCCACAGAAAGTGCCCCATCAATGGACCAAGGATGTTGAAACTTAAAATTCACCATACAAAAAAAAAACCCAACAAAAATTTTAAATTCCATTGTTACCTCAGTAACAGCAGCAGCACAAATGCCTTCCACTACCAGAATCTTTAAGGTTAATATTCAAAAGCCATTTAGATGGATAACTGAAAAATTAGCCATCTAAATGGCTAAACTGGAAAATTGAAAGAATTATCTGGCTAAATTCTAATGAGTTACCTGACTAGAATTTAGCTGGATAAGTTGGGGGTTTCTGGGGAGGGGCAGAGTTAGCCACATACATTAACTGGCTAATTCCGATATTCAGAGAGCCAGTTAACTTATATGGCTAATTCTAGTCATGCTGCTGACCTGTCCTAAAGTTGGATTTCACGGGCCGTTGAGTAGCGGCGGTATGAGGCTCTGTCAAATTGTGATGGTATGAAGAGACGCTGAGCTGTGGCAATATGAGGAGACGTGGAATAAAGGTGGTATGAGAAGGCGTTCAGTTGTGGAGGAAAGGATATATGAGGTTGGAGAAGTCCGTTTTTCGGATGGAATTGGAGACCTTGTGGTGTTTCCGTTGAAGACGGTCGTGGAATTATATATTTCCTTGTATTTCAAAAAATTATAGATAAGTGCAGTGTGGGTACTGATAAGCTAGCGGAAGGTTCAACATAATGGAGAATTGAGGCGCCCATGTGAGGGGGAGTACTCAAGAGAAAAAAATCGTGTTAAACATAACCCCTGAGGAAGCTTAATCGTGAAACAAGGTCCTTGTCGGGGACTGATAACATAGCACAGCATTGAATATGTGGGGACTGTTAACAGCGGGAACATTGCAGAGGCCAAAGGGCATTGCCAAGTATTCATAATGGCCATCCCATGTGTTGAATACCGTTTTACATTCATCATCCGATTGAATGTGGATAAGATTTTACACCCCATGGAGGTCAAGTTTTGTGAATATCTTGGCTTCTTGAAGGCAATCGTGAAGTTCAGAGATGATGGGAAAGGGGTAGCAATCCTTCTTCATTATAGCATTCAAACCATGATAGTCTATGCAGGGTAGTAGTGTACCATCCTTTTTTGATACGAACAATAAGCCTGCCCCAGCCAGATTCTTGGATGGTTGAATGAAACTCCTTGTGAGGTTGTCCTGGACGTACTGGGACATAGCCTTCATTTCTGGAAGAGAAAGTGGTTAGACTCTTCCCCATGGTGGAGTGGCACTGGGTACAAGATTGATAGCACAATCAAAGGATCGATGCTCTGGTAAGGTCTCTGCTTTCTTCTTAGAGAAGACATTCGTAAAATCAGCGTACTGCAGTGGTAGTCCCAAGGAGGTTGTGGCTAGAAGATATGAAATAGAGGCTGAAACTGAAGAAGACAGGAAGTTTGACAGCCAGGACCCCATTTTTCTAATTACAGGGTTCCCCAATCGAAACTGGGAGAATGAAGCTGCAACCAGAGCAATCCAAGCATGACTGCGAGGTGGTACAGTCATTGAAGTGATTCGCTCTGGGAGGGGTTCCCCCTACATGGAAGATATGATCAATGGAGTGCCTCTGAGAACTGTGGGTAGTCTCAGGTGATCCAGGAGTGCCTTCATGATGAAGTTTACCCCTGCGCCAGAGTCCACTAGTGCGATGGTGGAGAATACATGGTCTCCTGAGGTGATTTCCACAGGATGGGTGAGTTGGGGAGTAGGAGTAGTCTAGGGACATCTCCCCACTAGTTCCTAGGCTCATCAGTTTCCCTGTTTCACTGGGCATTGTGCTAGAAGATGCCCCTTGTCTGCGCAGTAGAAACAGAGGCCCAAGGTACTGTGATGGTGTTTCTCATCCAAAATGATGTGGCTCCACCCGAGCTGCATGGGTTCTTCCGGACAGGCCGAAGTGGGCATTTTAGTCACGGTTGGCGTACAGAGATGGGAAAACGATGGGGCCAGTAGTACCTGCCTACATTGTGTTCTCAACTCCCGAGCCTTCTGATGAAGACGTCGGTCAGTCCTCCTGGTCAGATCAATGAGGGTGTCTAGGGAGTTAGGCAGCTCTCTGGCAGTGAGCTCATCTTTAATTGGGGGGATACTCCTTCCAAACAAATTTTCTGGAGACTATCCTCTCGCCAATTCAATTCCATGGCCATTGTGTGGAATTGGATGGCATACTTCATCAGGGGTCTAGTGCCCTACCACAGATGCTGTAGATCTAATCCCACTGTGGCCAAACATCTCGGTTCATCAAATTCTTATTTAAAGGCTCTGATGAAGAGTTGTATGTCCTGAAGAAAAGGATCTCCAAGTTCCCAGAGGGGGGAGGCCCAGGCTAAGGCCTTCTCATACAGGAGAGAGAGGATGAAGGTGCTTTTAATGGTACCATTGAAAAGCTGTGCTGATTGAAGAGAAAAGTGTAAAAAGCACTGATTCAGGCATCTACAGCATTGTTTGGGATGCCCTCACACCTGGGGGGTACTGTACTGGGAGATGGACTGTGGGGGGGGGGGGGGGGGCGCCACATTACCAGTGCTGCTGGAACCCCTGGACTAGTCAAGTCAGTGGTTGAATCAAGAGTGGTGCTCAGCCATTCCATTGAACTTGCCAGGGCTTCCAGAATTGTTGCTGCTGCTTTATTTTCTGAGCCAAGCCCAGAATGGCCTGGAGGCCAGAGAGCTCTGCTAGGTCCATGGCCTCAGCAAACTGTTGTGGGGGGTATCCTTGGACCAAGGCAAAATTGACGTTACCTGCAGGGAGGATTCCTGCAGGTTATCGCCATCAGCTGGTGGAACTAACTGGTGTGGAGACCCATCTGGACCTTCACCAGTAGCAGCCCTTGTTCCCTGCAGGTTGAGCCCTTAGGTGCCAGGGCCAGCTGGACTTAGGTGCAGGTCTCTGATGATGAAGAATCCCATGATGGCAACAGATGACAGCAGAGTCAAGATGTACCAAGGATCAGGGCAGGCGGTGATCAAGCGAAATCCAAGAAACGAGCAAGTGGTCAAGACAGGTAGCAAACAAGGCAAAGTCCAAAGACATACCAGGGTCAAAATCAGAGAAGTGATCCAAGAGAAAGGCAGGATGAAGGGCAGGAGTCAGGAACATAGAGTCAGGAACATGGAGAGATGCAACCAGCTACTCCTAAGAGCTCGACCTGACGCTGAGTCATCTACTGCCGGCCAGGTTGGGCTTTAAATAGAAAGGCTGTAGTGACATCATTGCTGGGCGCTGTGGGCCCTTTAAATTAAAGAGAGATGCGCGCGTGCCTAGGGATGCTTGCACAGAACAGTGGCGTCCCGGTGCAGCGTGGTCTCTTGAACACAGTGGCCTGCCGCATCTGAGTCGGGAATCGTGGCAGCGTGAACATTTCGGCCGCTGCCCCAAGTTTCAGATGAGTGCGGCCGGCCATGGGATAGGCCTGTGACCGGCCAAGCGCAACATGTTTGAGTATGTGTGTGTGTGTTTATTTGAAGTGTTAAATAATTGCATGAATGTTTAGGTAAAGATGAAAACTGGAAATGTCATTATGTGTGAAAAGGTATGTAAATAAGAAATAAAAAAGGACTTGCTGGATTGGTGTTGAGAAATTTCACCTGGATGGTAAGTTTATCAATACAGTACTCTCTGATTAGCCAGCCCAGATGGTGAGTTTGACAAGCAAAAAATAATTCTCTCTAGTGCAAGAAGCTTCAGTAAGATTATGGCAATATTACAGACCACCCAGTACCTTTCCTGGTGCTTTTACTTCTCCATCTTCTTGCAGGCCATGCTAATGCTGTTCTAAATCTGATTATAGAGCTAATGCTTCTGAACATTATCAGTGGCCCTAGACTGTTTCCTGTACATTAGAGGGAAATATGCAATCACTTCTTTTATCAAGACCCCCACATCTAAATTGTAAAAATGAGGCTTTCTGAGTTCCTTTATCCATCAATATTTTCTATGCCACTTGTCTGTAGCCTGTATGTGCTCTAGCAATAACACTTGGGTGTTCCAAAGAAGCAGACAGCTGGCTAATCATGATTACTCAAAAAATAGAAAAGGAGCCAAAAAGGTTCACTCACTGTGAAAAACGTTTGTGTGTGTATACTATTGCAGAGCTTTTGTTGTTTTTAAATGTTTTTCTTAATTTTTATACACCTACACAAACTGTGGAATTCTCTTTATTGAATATAATAAGAAAAACATTTTTTGTAGAGGGGTTGGAAGGGTCTCATATAATCGTGTAGGCAACCTTGCCTCATTTGTCATGTTATAATCATAGAACCGCCAACCTCCTCCGTTTTTTTGTGCCTTTCAATGCAAATATTGTGTTTTAAAAAACTTCAATAATTTTTACTGTGTTTAGAATTACCCAATGACATCCAGTGCAAAATAACTCAACTAGATGCAGATTGTTCTTTGTTGTTTTCAAATACCACGGCACCACCGTTGATATTCTATCAACTATGATCTCTGATCCTTCTCTTGTTGAGAACTAACTCTATTCTTATTACTGTATATCAGATCTCACAAGTTGTCAATATCCCTGATTGAAGGGATCTCACAAGTTGTCAATATCATGATTACTGGCAGAGTACCTGAAATCATACCAGAGAAGTCAGACGTTTAATGGCCATCAATAAAAATTTAATTTTTCTTGGTACTTCTAGATTTGTCATCAGCCTTTCACACAATTAATCACTCATTGCTCTTGAAATATCTAATAGATATTGGGATTGGTGGCTCTCCTTACAAATGGTTTTCTTCTTTTTCTGAGTCAGCGCTCCCAGAGAATTGTTCTTCCTAACTCACAATCTTCTATTTTTGAACTTAAAACTGGTGTTCCCCAGGATTTGGCTTTCTCTGCACTGTTTTTAATATTTATACAGCCCCAATATGTCATATTTTGGCAAATTTGGATGTCAATTTTCAATTGTATGAGGACAACATCCAGTTTTTCATTCCCATGAACAATTCATTTAGGGGAATTGGAGAAAATTCATCATTGTCTGACAATTTTGAAAGAATGGCTAGCTATGCACAAAATTATTTTGAATACTAATAAAACTGAAATTCTCTACCTCATGACATGACCCTCTGAATCTGTACCTAGTTCCTTTATGATGGATGGAGTAGACATTCTAATCTTAAGTAAGGCATGTAATTTGGAAGTCATTTTGGATTCTTCCCTCTCCTTTCACCCACATATTAATAATGTTGTTTAGATTGCCTTTTTTAAATTGCAGATGTTACAGAGATGGTACCCTTTTTCAAACAATGACAATTTAAAAACTGTTTTACATGCTCTGGTAATCACCACTCTTGACTATTGTAATTCTTTGTTCCTTGGTTTACCACAGTACAGAATTTATGTGCTTCAGTATGTGCAGAATGTGGCCACTCATTTAATTGCTGGAAAGCCAATTTGAGAACATATTTCACTAGTACTTTAAGAGTTGTGTTGGTTACCATTCATCTGGTGTATTAAATTTAAGTTTTTACTGCTTGTTTTTAAATGTATTAATGGCCTTGTCTCTCCTACTTATAAAGCTGCTCTTAAGCTATATCAGCCTATGCAAAGTCTTAGGTCAGGGCCTTTTATCTGTTCCATCATTTAGACAAATCAGTTTAGATAAGACCCAAGAACATCTGTTTTTTGTACAAGGACCTATTTTATGGAATATGCTGTCTAGAGAGATTAAAGGCAAGGGTTCCTTGTTAAAATTTAGAAAGCTGGTTAAAACACATCTTTTCCAGCAGGCTTTTCTTTTTAGTTTCAGGCTAAATTGGTTTAAAATGAAGTGAAAAACGTTAGGCAGAAGAGTTTTGATCTAGGGCAATAATGTTTTTGTTTCACATGTTGGTTTTTTTTTATACTATTTTATTCTTTTTATACTTTATTTTTTAATTTTGATTTTATGATGTTATTACATGTTTATTATTATTATGATCTGTTACTCTTTTATTTGTTTTATTATGTATGTACTTTGAAAACCGCTAAGAATTGCAGATTGGCGAGATATAAATTTATTAATAAGTTAAGTAAATAAATAAATAAGAGTGGGATCTTGGGTGCTTTTTCTGTTTTTTGTTGTTACAGATGTTTAAAATCTTATTGCCACTGTGGACAAAGTGAGACTGTAGGTATTGGAAGGCAGATTCTTTTATACATATTTGTTCATATAAGGAGAGGAATCAGGTGCTGAAGGTAATGATGACAAGATGTACTCAGTTGAGAAGTAACTCCTGAAATGTGGAGCTAAGAATAGAAAATATTCATATATATGACTTTTCATACACCAATGACTTTGGCAGAATCAAGCCCATCTCAGCCTATGAACTACCTTTTCCCCTCAAACATTACATCTAGAAATTTTACATCAGAGTTCGTCTTGATAACAATATAGAGAAAGCAACATCTTAACCCATTATCATCCTAATTTTTAAGAAGCTTATCTCTAAATAAGACACTGGGACATAAAATGTTAAATGAAAATTGATGTATGAATGACCAAGAGATTCCATGGTATCCCCCAAAATTAGTTCTTTTGAGCTAAACAGAACAAAACTATTTCCATTCTACTTCATTTTATTCTTATGCAAAGAACATTTGCCAGCTTTGTGACTTTTCTAGAGTGTATGTGGGGCTATGAGGATAACTTTGCAAGCAAAGCAGAGTAATATTATATGGCTGTGCAAGATGTTTAAAACCAATTGATTTTAGTTCATTTGCAAAAGCCTACCCACATCAACTATAGGAAGAAAAATGATGGAAAAATCCTTAATTTGTCATATCTATGGGAAGCTATTCATGGCTGTATGCCCTTCTTCTTTGCTCTGTAGCAGTTAGGATTGCTCAGTAGCATCTCCTCACCTCTATTCCAGATCTGCTTCATGTCAATCAGGGGGATGCAGTTTGAAAAATAGACCTTGATGGGAAGAGAGTGTACTGGTCCAAGAAAACAAACCGGTAACCGATCCAATGTAGTGGACAGCAGAAGAATGAAAGGATGGATCGGTTAAAATGGACTTTATTGAAACTTGCCCGACTCTGGCCGAGTTTCGCTCTGCCGAGCTGCCTCAGGGGCTGTGGCACATAAATATAAACAATTAAAAATACACACAAACATAAATATTTGTATCAACATATAAATATGATATAAAACATATTTAAAAAAAAATTAAATAATACAAATACACAAACGCATAAAAAAAGGGGACAATGCATGTTTTGTGTGCATAAAATGACAATGTTGCATAAAAAAATTACGTGTTTGAAAGTACAGATACCAATATCTGAAAAATCAATTGAAAAACTGCGGAGAAGGGTGAAAACACATCTTACAAAAGACATGGTCTATGACAATCGTACAATGCAGAATGCACTTCATCAAACAGCATATGGCTAATACATGCAAAATTTGAAGTAAAAGGAAAAAAGAGAACAAAAAAATGGAAAAAAGAAAACAAAAAAATGTGAAATGGAATATATTGATGAGGAGATCAATATATATAATTATTAATAAAATTGTTACATTAAAAATTCATATAATGTGTAGTGTATAAGGACAGTAAAGCTTAGTCTTGTACCTTATTGAACCAGAAACTTGGCTCTATATACTTTCGCTGCTTTTCAAGGATGAAGGAGCATGAGTAAACACACCGAATCCTGACTTGTCATTTGTGATTCATAAGTCACTTGTGTGAGCAGTGTTGATGCGATTCTTACGAAACAAAAATTCTTAGTTAACTTAATGAACTCGACTCATTCAACATCACTATCGGGAGTTGGTCTAAATGAAAGATGAACTCATACATTAATTAGACTCAAACTCTGAATGCCTTCATTCTAAAATTCTTTTACATATAGAGCGCAATGCTAGCATCTTATATCATTATTATCAGGCTATTATATATCTTCCTATGGAACCTACTCATCTAACTGTTCACAAATCGATGGAGAGTTAACAATAATAAAATAATAAAAAACATAAAATCACATCGCATCGTGAAATAAATGAATGGTAAAACTTACTACATATAAATACAAGCAGTAATTTTTAACACAGTATGTTAAACCTTGATCTGGTAGTTTACAAGAGAGTGTACTGGGCAGACTGGATGGACTATTTGGTCTTTTTCTTCCATCATTAACATGTTATGTATATTTAAATGTATATGAAGTGATTCAGATAATGTATTCCGCATTTGAGAGCAGTGACAGGGCTTATATCCTAGTTATAAACTTCTTCTGAGATTTTATTTTTATTAAAAAAAAACCTTATTACCCACTCTCTTCAACATTCAAGGTGGGGTACAAATAAACACAGATAGACAAAGCTCCTCCTGTGTTACTTTTAAACTCAGAATTAATAATTTTATATTTATTTATTTAAAATATTCATATTCCACTTATATGCTAATCATTCCAAATATCCATATATATGACTTTTCATACACCAATGACTTTGGCAAAAATTAAGCCCAATCTCAGCCTATGAATTTGCACTCCCCCCTCAAATATTATTTCCAGTAAATTTGCATCAGAGTTTGTCTTGATAACAATAGAGACAAAAATAATGCTAAAAATAACAGTATCTTACAGGAGATGCTAAGAATTTCAAAATAGTCCTCAAAATTCAATTTTTAAAAAGGAAATCATATTTGGCTTTATAGTCAGTTGCTGCCATTTCCCCTAATAGCAGATCACCTGAAACCATGCTTTTTCCCACAATTCTTTTAACTATTATATTTACTGTAATTAAAAAGTAACACAGTAATGACAGCAGAAAAGGACCAAATGGTCCATCCAGTCTGCCCAGCAAGCTTCTTATGGTAGTAGTATCTGCTGTGAGGGGCAGGTTACTCCCATTTTTCTCTTAAGGATAGTAACTGCCTTTCTGCAGTTATTCCTAAGTCGTATGATAACCCATAAAAATGTTCTGCTACCAACATTTTTAATGGGTGATGAGCCTTCTTGAAAATTCAGACAGTGATACTTGACGTGCTTTGCTCATGGACTTGCTCGTAGAAGCAGTCCTGTGCTTTTTTCCTTTATGTCTGCATAGCAATACCCCAGACCGTAAAATTCAGGGCCAAGGTTGGTTGTCATCTGAATCCAATTCCACCTTCCCCCACTGTCAAAGCGGAGAGCGATGTTGCAGTTGAGTAAAAAGCATCAAAATTAGCTTAAGCATGGATCATAGTTGCAGTCCAGTTAGGCAATGGTTTGATTAAACATCTAAATAAAATATTCTTCTACAATTTGATAATGTTGCAAGACTTGGAAAACAACTACATGTGATATAGTGTCATTTTATATTAGTCTTTTTTATAATAACTAATTGTTTTTGGTGTTTGGTGTTTGGATATGAAAAACCTGATTTGGATATGAAAAACCTGATTTAATACTCTAATGCACAGAGTGCCCCCAATTTTGGAGTTGTCAGAGACAGCTTTTATACAATTACAGGATGACCTATCATATAGGATGACTTATACCTGGATTTTCTTTGGAAGTAGTCCCTGGCACTGCTTTCTCTTTAAAGAATGTGGTACTTTGCAGTAACTCCGTTTGTCACTATTGTAATTACTTCACTAACTTTTCCTGGAAAACATATTAGTAGTATAATGGGTACACGATCAATCAAACTGATTGACAGGTGAGATAAGGATGACAGCAGCCAATCAGCGTTCACTTCCGGTCTAAGCCCCGCCCATGCCCCGCCCACTCCCCATAGAAGTGAATGGGGGCATAGCCACGCCCCCTCCCGCCCTCTACCACGCCCCCAACCACACCCCTTCCGCCACAGGCCCCACCCCTTCCGCAGCCAATCAGCGTTCACTTCCGGTCTAAGCCCCGCCCACTCCCCATAGAAGTGAATGGGGGCGTAGCCACGCCCCCTCCCGCCTCATCCCGCCCCTCCCACGCCCCCAGGCCCCACCCCTTCCGCCACAGGCCCCACCCTTTCCGCCCCGGCCCCACCCCTTCCGCCCCTGGCCCCCGCCCAGACCCCATCGATGCTCCTCCCCTCCCAATAGAAGTGAATGGGGAGCCCCTCCCACACCCCACCCCCAAACCGCCCCCCCATGATGTCACGGATGACCCCGCCCACACCCCAACCCCAAGCCACACCCCCCTGTGACGTAGCGGGTATGACATCACCGGAAGTCCACCCCACACCGCCCCCCAAAAACACACCCCCTAAAACGTCATCAGAAAGGGTCCTGTCGCTTTTTTAATGATGTCAGTATTAATGGACTCTGGCTGTTTTTGATGATTTCACCGGAAGTACAATACAAAAGTCCCGAAATATGCGCTCCTAGAACCTCCTGATGCCTTTTAATGATGTCGGAGCCGGTAGTATGCTTTTAGGAGGCAGGAAAACTGCAGGAAATATGCTTTTTTTCTAGCCACTCTGTTTTTAAAAAACCAAACAAAATACAAGCTGATAGGAGGCAGAAAAACAGTGGCTCGTTCTGTTGACAAGGATTTGGTTTTTTTTTTTAAAACAAGTGATTGAAGCTACCGGTGGTGAATTGCATGAACTGCAGGATCAAACTTTGCAAAAGACAGGTTTTTTTTTTCCAAAAGACTAGGGACCGGGTAGTATAAAGGGTACGCTGTCACTCAAACCCCCAAGCCAAACCCCCCAGTGATGTCACCAGAAGCCCAAGCCCACCCCTCCAAGCCCTTGCTGTAGATAGGCATGCCCCAATAAAAAAAGTTACCAGAGAGCAGGCAGGAAACTGTGACTCATTCTGTACACAGAGACGGAGAATCCAATTACACCCCTTCCCTCCGCCCCCTCTGCCTCAATCCGACCTTCCCCCAGACCTAAATCTGAGCAGAGGATAATTGAAAGCAGTGGGGGGTGTAGGTTTGCAATGGTGAAACACAAGGCTTTAGTTTTGTTTTAAAAAAAACAGACTTCTGTATTTTACAGCCATATAAAAAAACAAGAATGCACCAGCGGATCTTAAAGAAAATTTATAATGAGTCAGGAAATACCGGCAGTTTTGGCGGTATAACACCTCTTTTGCAGGCAGCTAAAGCATGTATGCCGTCTGTGACCAAGAAACAAGTGATTGATTGGCTTACAGAACAAGATGCTTATTCTTTACACAAACCTGCTAGGGTACGATTTAAAAGAAATAAAACCATAGTGTCAGATATAGATTGGCAATGGCAGGCAGATTTGGTTGATATGACAGCCTTGTCTGGTTATAACAGAGGCTACAAATACATTTTGACGGTGATAGATGTTTTGTCAAAATACGCATGGGCTGTGACCCTAAAAACAAAAACAGGTCGTGAAGTGGCAGAGGCCTTTGAAAATATATTTAAAGGTGGTCGTGTTCCCAACAAAATACAAACAGACAGAGGTAAAGAGTTTTTAAACAGATCTGTGAAGAGTTTGTTAAAATACAGGGGCATTCAGCATTTTGTGACCAACAACGATGTTAAGGCAGCAGTTGTGGAGAGATTTAACAGGACTTTAAAATCCAAAATGTGGCGATACTTTACAGCGCGCAACACTTTTCGCTATGAAGATGTGCTTCCGGCTTTTATGAACAGTTACAATCGCAGTTTTCACAGAACAATACAGGCCCGCCCCATCGATGTAACAACCTCAAACTCACTGCGGTTCTGGAAAGTAATCTACGGCAATAACAACAAACATGAAACTGCTAAGCCTTTTTTAAAAAAGGGGGATCATGTTAGACTGTCAAAAACTAAAGGGAAATTTGAAAAAGGTTATGAACAAACATGGACAGATGAGATATTTATAATTACCGACGTCCTAAGCAGGGGACAGAAAACAGTGTACAAGATACAAGATTATGGTGAGGAAACCATTCAAGGTTCTTTTTATCCTGAAGAATTACAGAAAGTCAACCCTCAACAGGACAGAATATACCGCGTTGATAAGGTTCTAAAGGTAAAAGGGAGAGGTAAGAACAAGCAGTGCTTTGTGAAATGGCGAGGATGGCCTGAAAAATTTAACAGCTGGATAAAAGCATCAGAGATTCAAAACATTTGATTTGAAAAGGCCTTGTCTCATAAAAAGAAAAAAAAATGAATGAAGGGGGATTTTACGTAACGCTGCCTAGTAACGCCTCTGTGAGAATATTTCCACAAAACAACAGCTCTAATTTCACCACACAATTAGCTAGACCTTTGGACCTACAGGGACCGTGGGAAGTGGGTCTGGTGGAAATACAGTACCCGAACACATGGGATAATATTAAAGAAGACCATAAATATGTTGTCACCACTGGTGAAGGAAGCACAGAGCATCACTTTGTTGTACGAAGAGGGTATTATGCAACCGTTCAAAACCTGACGGATCAAATGAACCACGACATGAACAGTGTCCTCAAAGCCATGGCACCACGAATCATCTATGACCCCAATATCCGAAGAATCAAATTAAAATCAGAGGACAAAGCAGTAATTTCTGCAGGGGGTGACTTAGCGACCATTTTGGGGCTAGAAGCTAAAACGAATACGAACCGCTCGCTATTTCCAACGGATATCACAGGAGGGTTTAATACCCTATACCTGTATACGGATATTGTAGAGCACCAGCTGGTGGGAGACCATTTTGTACAGCTGCTTCGTTGTGTTCCCACTAAAGTGGGTAAGGACGAGTTTATCACCTTCACTTATGATAAACCGCATTATGTTCCTGTGAACAAGCAGCACATAGACACCATAACATTTGAAATAAAGACGGACCAGAACCAACACGTCTCATTTCGCTATGGGAAAGTGATCCTTAAGCTACACCTGCGACCCCGGAAAACTATTTTTTAAAATGGTTGTGGTTAAATACTATGGGGACCCTGGCGCATACAGAAATTACTATGCAGCACAGGCCGGTGAAGGCCTTTCGGGGTATTACGGTGCTCCGGTCATGTACGGGGCTGGGATAGGCGGAATTTTTCGTAGTCTCTTTAGAAAAGCAATACCTCTTTTGAGAAGGGGTTTTGAGATTGTTAAACCTCATGTGAAAAGTGCAGCAAAAAACATCGCCAAAGATGTTATGGGCCGTGTCACAACGGCGGTTCTGCATAAAATGAACAATAACACAGAGCAGGAGGGGTCAGGATTAGTGGTTATTAGAAGAGCTGTTAAAAGAAAGAGAACCAATCAACAGGGGCCTCCTGAACCTTTTAAAACAAAGAAGACCAAACGTGCCAAGTCTCAAAAGACTAACCGCAAGGGGAAGAAGAGAAACCTCTCCGCCAAGAAGCAAGATATATTCTAAAAACTATGGCTTTTGTACATCAGGGGTCTGAAGAATGTTTGAAATCAGAACTGGATCTGTTTCAACTGGCCCCCACACAAACCAGCATAGAAAAAAGTGTTTATGTGGAGATTCCGCCATTATCTGCCTTGTCAGAAACAGCCCCTTTAGATTTTTATATAGCCGGACATGGCGAGGATTACCTGGATTTGAACAACACGTTGCTGTACCTGACCTGCAAAATCGTGAACGAAGATGGGTCCGATCTTGAAGTAGGGGCCAGAGTAGCTCTCGTGAACTATCCAATAGCCTCTATTTTTAGCCAGCTGGATGTCACTCTCGGAGATAGACTCATTAGTCAGAGCAACAACTGTTACCCTTACAGAGCCCTCATAGAACTGTTTCTCAATTACGGCGAGGGTCCTCTCAAAACACAGTTTACAAGCGGTCTATTTTATAAAGACACAGCCGGAAACCATGAAGTGAGAGACGTGGGATCGCGTAATAAAGGTTTTACCGAAAGAGCTGTTTTTACAGCCGCTAGCCATAAAGTAGAGCTTCTGGGACATTTACATAGCGATCTGTTTTTTCAAGAAAAGCTGCTCATAAATGGCGTGGATGTGAAAATTAAACTAACGCGGAACAAAGATACGTTCTGCTTAATGAGCGGAGATGCCAACGAGAGGTACAAACTCATTATTTTATCTGCAGCCCTCTTTGTAAGGAGAGTGAAAGTGTCACCGGGAGTGCGCTTGGGGCATGCAGAAGCGCTGCTGAGAGCTAATGTCAAGTACGCCGTGGACCGTGTAAGTCTGAAAGTCTTTAGCATACCGGCTGGCGCCCGTGTGACTAACCAGGAAAACCTCTTTTTGGGACAATTACCCAAAATTATCGTATTGGGCTTTGTGGATAATGACGCTTTCAGCGGTAATTACTCTAAAAACCCCTTCAATTTTAAACATTACGATATTAACTTTGCTGCGCTGTATGTGGATGGTGAGCAAGTCCCAGGGAAACCTCTCCAGCCGGATTTCGATAACGGCTGTTGTATCAGAGAATACATGCAGCTGGTTCAAGCAACGGGTAAACATTTGAAAGACAGTGCTCTCTTGATTGATCGTCAAGAGTTTTACCAAGGTTATACCTTGCTGGCCTTTGACCTATCACCCGACCAAGAGTGCACGGACCACTACTCTTTGATTAAAACCGGTAATCTGCGGGCTGAAATCCGTTTTGCCATCGCTTTGCCACACACGGTGAATATGATTGTGTATTGTGTCTTTGACAACGTGATAGAAATTAACCACAGAAGGAACGTCCTTTTTGATTATCTATGATGATGAACACCGTACAGATCTACCGTATTTTAAAGAAGGATCCGTATGTTACAAAATCTTTTGTAGACGTCCTACCCAGTGACTGGCTGTCTGATGTACAAATAGAAAGGAAACCTGCAAGCTTGGTGGTAAATACCCACCCCCACGACCTTCCTGGAGAACACTGGCTAGCAATATACGTGACTGAAAACGGCACAGGAGAATTTTTTGATTCCTACGGGCAACAGCCTGATAGTTTGTTCTTCCCTAACAGTATTATGAACTTTTTCAATAAACATTGTGAGGATGTTTTATACAGCAGCAAACAGCTGCAACACCCTGTATCTACAACCTGCGGTAACCATTGTGTGTTTTTCCTACATCAACGTTGTAAAGGGCTGTCTTTTGAAAATATTTTAAAACTGTATTCCGAAGAACCGTTGCAAAATGACAAAATGGTTTTACAATTTGTAAAAAACAACAAACAGAGAACATGTTGTATGTCTAAATCTTTTCGCTGTCTGTTTCATACCCCCCAGGTGTGTGTACCGTACCAAGAACATTGTACTAATCCTAAATAAAAACAATCTCTCTTGAGAGTTTTTGAAAAACAAACCAAACGTCTATAGTCTATATTTTAAAAAAGCCTTTTTTTTTATTTGAAAAGATATAATTACACCTTCAACCATCTGTTTGTATCAAGTACTTTACGTCTTTTACGGGGGAGGGGGTCTTTGCACTTTACAGTCTTTGTGTACATTTCAGCAGTTGTCGCTGAAGGATTTTCCTTGAGCTGTACCAGCAGATCCCTGTTGGCTGGATTACCCATGACGGTGGAGGGCATGTTTAATTCTGCCAGGGTTTGCATGAACTCTCCCCAACCTTTGGGTATCCTCCGATGTGAAAGAGCACGGGTCTGTGTAGCTCCACGAATCAAGTCTAATAGGTTAGAGCCACTTACAGGTCTTCCCTTGTATACAAAAGTCCCATTACTCTCCCAGGATGCAATGTCCTTATTCTTTGACAGTTTATTGAGCAGTATTTCTGCATTTTTTCTACGGTGCATGCTGATGCTGTTTAACACTTCCTGCAGGATGGGGTCTGGGGGGCTTTTGTGCTCTAGAAATGCAGAGGTTGCTGTATCATCCTGTGGGGGTAGATACAGATTTATTCTTTCTTTTTCCATTTCCCCGTGTCTGTTAAGCACCAGATAGCGCTGTAGCACTTCTGAATAGCGTTTGGCTTTCTCATATTCAGACATACCAGAACTTTGAAGTATACCTTTCATTTCTTCATCGAGTCTTTGAACAGCTGTGGTTCTAATATTT
The DNA here is from genome assembly GCF_901001135.1 of Rhinatrema bivittatum. Lineage (NCBI taxonomy): Eukaryota > Metazoa > Chordata > Amphibia > Gymnophiona > Rhinatrematidae > Rhinatrema > Rhinatrema bivittatum. Next base: position 646,156,555 of record NC_042616.1, on the reverse strand, counting down.
TCCTCATGAACTGAAGGGCTTCTCAAACGGTCAAGTTGTTGACTAGACACTAAATACATTTTTTCTGTGTGCTGCATTAGTATTTTAGCTCAAAAGCCCCGTGATGAGTGGTAGCGCGAATCCTAGCAGAGGCCCGATAAACCCCCCTGACTGTTTGACCAGCTTCTTTTTTTTCTTAAGTGTTATTCTTTTATCACCCAAAATCCTTATGGCTTGACGTTTCCTTTTCAAGATGTTTATCTGCTGTTGTGATAAAGGAACATTACCTCTCAGAGTGTTTAGTGCGATCTCCGCTATGGCCCCCACTAAATCGTTAGAAGCGGCCTTTAGGATAGCTTTTCTCCGTTGCGGAGAGGCTTGAACTAAAAGTTTTAAAAGGGCTAGGTTCCGCTTTAAGCGAGCAGACATGATCTCTGGGACACACACAAAACAAATATGTGGGGAGAATATATATTCACTTCTTTTTATGGAGGGGTTGTGTTTTTTCACAATATACAGTGGTCCATTCTGGTGGAAAGATGTTTGTCCTCAATCTGTAACGCTCAGGGGTCGTAGCATTTAAATCCACGATGAGATATCCATATGGCTTTCTGGTGGCATCCTCAAAGGCTTCTAAAAAGAAGCGTGACTTACCGGGGTACATCTGTCTGGCTAAAATAGCGATTTGCAACTTGTCTCTAGGATTCTTAAAGAGCACCATATATTTGGTATTTAAGGCTATAGTTCTGCTTGTTTTGCCTTGACAGAAGACATTTTGTACAATATATATAATACTCAGATTTCTGTGATGCACGTATTGTGTGAAGGCTTTCTCGATTTCATCACTTTTACAAGCAGAAGCCATCAAATCGTCTATAATAACCATATTTATTTTATTGGTTGGAAACAGTTGATCATCATTAAAAGTATCAGGCAAAGAATCCATAAAGGTAATAAAAGGATATTTACACAGCATTTCTTTATACAAAGGTTGCCAGCAACTATAACACCATACAATATTATCAGGCATGTCAGTCAACACACGTCCAGCGTGATCTAGCAGGTTTTTAACAAAGAAGCTTTTGCCGCTATTTGACGGTCCGGCTAAAATACACGAAAATGGGTGCCTCCAGCGCACATCCACAAATTCAGTATCCATAAGGCAGTGTATTAAAACCCTCTTTTATCACCCTTTTATCGTATACGACCCTTTGTGTTTTCTTAAGTAGGCCGGTCTCTATCGCCCAGGTCTTTTTGTTTCTAATGATCCCAGATTGTTGTACCTGTATCTTTTTAGGACTCTTGTCCACGGCGTCAGTTTTATAGTCAAAGACGAGGTCTTTCAAATTAGTGAAATTGATCTTTTTACAATTTTCTACATTTAACGTAAACCCCTTCACTTTCATACAGGTCTTTCCGCTGGATAGTTTGTAGCCATATGTTTTGGGCCCAGCCGATACAAACTCTGTGATATGCTCGTCTGCGGGTATCTCGCTCGTCAACTGTCCTAAATAATCTCCCAAAGGGGGATCGCTGGCACCCTCACGACTCACAAATATCACAGAGTCTGTATCGTGGTACAGACAACGTTCTTGCAAACTGTCAAGCAGTTTGTACAGTTCTAAACGAGCATAAGCAGTTGTGAAACAGGCAATGAAGATGTTTGTATTACCTGACAATATGCTGCGGTCTTTTGAATGCTTCCATGTCACACAGGCTGTTTCATCATCAATAAAATCGCATGATGAAACATCATATTCGGGTGAAAACAAATACTTATACAGATCGTCAGGATCTCTCACAATACTTGTAACAGGTAGGTTTGTTCTTTGACCAAACTTCCCCCACAAAGAGTTTAAGAAAAGCTTGGCAATTTGACGCTTTGCGGGGTTTATACTAACCTGTTCAGGCCTTAAAACTACACCTTCTTTTTTGTAAAAATCAGATATATACATGTTTTGTTTTTCTACATCGGTACACCACTGAGGGTAACCAGAGGCCTCCTGTTTTTGACGGAGATGCATTTTTATGTATTCAGAAAACAGGCTGACAGATTTACATTCAAAGTGCCATATTTCACATATTTCAGCAACCACATACCCTTTTGCAACAGCCTCATTCATCTCCACAGTGCACCAAGTCCCTACGAGGGCTCTCTCCTCATCCGTGTGGTTGCACATATCCTGCAGACTGTTGTCAGCGCATGTGCGGCACAGTGGGAACATGAGCTTACCGCTCACACGGACCGGTAATACTGGGAAAAAGATCTTTCGTGGTGGATACACTTTGGCTTTAACAAGCCCAAAATAGTCTGAGAGGGGTCCAAAGCTGTCATAAATGATTTGCGGGTGGCCAACAGGGTATTCCTTGGTTTTATTGACAAAGGGGTAGAGGCTGGTAAAATCATAGTAATGTATTTTTTCATCAGCCCTGGCTTTATAGTACAAACATGTAGCATTGGTTCTACCACCAAAGAGGGCATCTCTGGGTACTAGCTGCTGCGGCAGGCCTGATTTAACCAGAAAGTCTGCACAATCCCTGATATTTTCTTTCACCATTCTCTTCCATTCGTGTTCCCACAAGCTTATGACCTTAAACCCTCTTCTTTTCAGGAAATCTGCTTTGATTTGTGTTTTGTAATTGAGAAAACCAAAGGTTGTAGCCGTTAAGGGGTTCTGGTCTTTATCGTTATAACAGCTCGGACAACCGTGGAAAAAACAGCCGTTAAATTCAAAAGCTGTTGGTACCCCATCAATAAGTGCATAACCGTCAAGAAAATAGGGACCCACCTGCTTTTCACCCCCCTTTAGAGCATGGGTGATCTGTATTTGCTCTGTGGCCTCTGTATACATCAGCCACTGTATAGAGGGTGTTGAATATCTCTTTGTGTGTCTGTGATAGTTGTCTGGAGGGACGAGTGCCACGGTCTTGGGTTCTAAGAACATAAACCTGTACATAGCCATGCACACAGATGCCAGTGTTATATATTGGAAGGGGTCTATACACCTTTTCACAGTTTTAGATCCACCATCCTGCTCTACAACCACCTCTCTCTCTGTCAAAGCCATGATTTCATTTCTGTATAAGACACAAGCTTGCCTCAGAATGTTCACATCCTGTTGGCAATAATAGGCCAGCTCCTTTTGTAAATCAAAGGTGTTATTTTGATTGTCCCTGTACCATTTTAAAAACTCCTCTCTTTCTCCAGACATCATATACCCATCTCCATAATACTCAACACCGGGCATAGGTCCCACATAATTTTGATTAACCCTGGTGTTAAAAAAATGCGGGAAATAACCCTTACAGCCTTGAAACCCCAGGGCTTGCGGAAGTTTGCTAAGCTTCATGGGCAGGAAATTTAAAGAGTCTTTAAACCGTATACCCAGGGGTTCTATCGTGATTTCTAAGAGCTTAGCACCCTGAGCTAACAAGCGCACATCCATCTTTTCCTTTAGCAGCTCTCTAACTACAAAATAACCATCATAGCCTTTAGAATTATGCGCTATGAAGGTGTATCCTTTGAACTTTTTGTCACAAAAAATCTTAACAAACTTAGAAATACTCTCAAGACCTTTGAACTCCCAGTTTCTTGTGTTGTTTAAATCTGTTGCATATATATAATTTGGAACGTGAAAGCCTGTTTCCTGAACACATTCACAATCATAAAATATATATTTTTCAGATATTTGTGCATGATCAATAGGGGGCATAAAACACAAATGCTTGTCACCAGCGATCAAGGGCTCAGAACAAAGCTTACATTGTCTGACCCGGCATTTATGTTTTTTATCAACATACGATTCACATTTTTCGCACAGTATTTTAAGCAAACACTCAACTTCTTTTTTTAAAGCCAGAACTGTATGCCTTTCTAAACACTCTTGAGAACGACAATACAGCCTGCATTTCGGACATCTCTGTTGTACCCCGATATTGTCTACACACATTGCTGTTAAACAGAGACGGCACCATAATGTACAATTATGATCGTGACTATATGGTTTCTGGCAAAAATGACAGAAGTTTCGCTCCCCATAGAGCTTTTTTACATCTAAGATTCCATAAAAATGGTCATCATGTAGCAATATAAATACAGTTTTCTGGAATTCAGGTCTGTCCTTTGTCTTAAAACACCCCCATTGTTTTGTATAAAGCACAACTCTTATGTTTATACCCAAATGTTGTTCAAATGTTGAGACATCATCTAGCATGACCTTTTTATGTTCTGACCACCCTAGCTCTGTGTGCAGTTTTTTAGCACGGTCTAATAGCTCTGCATCTGTGAGCTTTGTTGGTGACATGAGCGCTGTAACACTCCCTGCAAAACAGAGCTTATTATCTGTGTTGTTCAAGTCTATTAAATGCCTTCTCTTTTTATGTATGATTTGACTGTACAGAATAGACCTTAAAACCCTTCGTGACCCGCCCCCTCTGTTCCTTATAACAAGAATGACTATGCGGAATGTCTCACCAAACTGTATCTCTCTATAACTCTGCAGGAGTTTACTAACTTGATCTAAGAAATCATCAGCGTTCAAATCCTGAGGGTTTAACTTTCCCGAATACAAAGAATTATGAAAACCTGTAGAATGTAAATGAATCTGTATATAATCATGGGGGACACGTTATGGCTTATTTCATTTAGAACATGCTGTATGCCTTGTCTCACAACATTTTGCGCATCTATGAAAGAATCTATTCTATCTAAATTAATAAAACGAAATTCCTCTGAATAAAGCACGCCATTAAATTTTTCTAAATCACGGTTCCACCTTCTCACAAATTGCACAAAATTAACCGGTTCATTTTCTACAGCTGCATTTTCAGAGGTCTCTGGTATACAATTATTTACCAACCCCCCTGAAACATTGTCATCGGTACAATTATCTAAGAACATGCTTTCACATTCTTTCTCTACTTCCTCCCTGTGCACAGGTCTGTTGCTGTCTCTCTCATCTTTTCTTTCGGAAATAGGCTTTTTTGCAGTCTTTTCACGGTCTAAAATTAAAAATAATAATAATTAACACGGGTGGGCTCATACTTTTTTTTTGCAATATTTTAAGAAGAATTTTTCTTAAACTATAACAGTATAGATTCTTACTTTTTTGTTTATCTCTCGGTTTTTTGTACGGTCTTTCGTCAGATTTCTTTGGCATATGCTGCTCATGGTCTGTTATGTAAAAAAAACAAAAAATGGTAATACCTTTTCTTTTACACAGTTGTGAACTAATTGTTGTTTTACCCGTACAGATATAAAAAATACTTCTTACCTTCAACTGCATCTTCAGACTCCTTTCTCTTTCTTTTGGAAATAGTTTTGTTTGCACCATTTTCACATTCTAAAAATTACAAAATAAAATAAAAAAACACAGGGTCACACACACTTTTGATGTCTTTGTAAATAGATCTCTGCTTCGTTGACTGTTATGAAGGAAAAAAAGAGAGACATTTGGGGGGGTCATAGACATTAAGGAAAACCTATTTCTCACCATTATTTGTATTGCTGTCAGAAATGCCTTGTTGATCTATTTTTTTTTTGTCTAAGGCATTACTGCATCCAGGCTGTTCTTCTTCTTCTATGTTCAAATGTGTGTCTGATTTTGCAATATTTTCCTGTTCTAATGATAAAACAGACAAACACTGTTTTTACTACTGTTTTTTTAAAAATCATATCTAAAAATATACATTAAAACTATTAACTCACCTTTTAATTTCCTTTGTTTTCTGCGTTTCGTAAGTGACATTTTATTAATAAACACAGGCTTCTGCCTTTCTTTGTTTGAAGAATCCATTTCTGTTTCAAACTCCAGACTGCTGAATCTTTTCTGGTCACCGGCTATACCCTTTTATCACCAGCATTAGGTGGGGCGTAACCACCAACAAACCTCAAAACCTGTGTATTGAAACAAAAAAAAAAAAAAAGCTACCTGGCCTCTCTGTCATGTGATGGACATCTTATAGAATAAGATTGTTCTCTTGCTTGGGTTATCATTTACAGGGCTTTTTGTATGTATTATCAATATCTCTTTAGATCTGAAGCCCATTCACAAAACTATAGTATATTGAACCTTTTTTTTTTTTTTGTGATTTAATGTTTTGCTGACCATTGTTTTTCCCTGATTAGATTATGTGTCCCAGACAACTATCCGCACCTACCTCATTACAATATACATCCCCCCCTTTTGTTCATGAAAGGTAGTGTGTTACCAGAGCCCTCTTAGGTCTTGGGGCACTTTACAAAATAAAAATCGGCCTCTCTTGAATGTCTTGTCATTCTGGTCTTTTTTTTTTCCCTTCCAAACATTGTCTCATTCTGATTAGATTAACCATTTACAGATCTTGGATCCAGAGAACTTCCCCCCCTAAAAACTTCCATATCACCTTAAAGCACAATTGACACATTTTGTTAATTCTGATATATTTATTAGTTGTTTTTATTAACTAATTTATACACATGGCAAAATTTGTTAAAATATTACAAAGTATTTCATTGTCAATACATACTTCTGAAATACAGACAAGAAAAAAACAAAGACTGCTTTATTATACATTTTTAAAAAAGGACTGGTGTTTTCTACCATAGATGATGGCATTTATATATTTTATCATTAAAATCTCATCTGTAGGTTTAAGCAAACTGTTTAGTTTTTGAACAGGATTTTCAGCAGTTTTCACACTGTGTATAAGATATATGATCAGATTCATATCGTCATTGTTTAGGCTTAATACACCTCGTTTATATGCAGCTAGTACCACAAGATTCAAAACACGTTCTAGGCACAACCTGTTACAAGCGGTCCTTAATTGTTCCTGTGTGTCAGAGGCAGTCCAATAAACGCAACTATGATCATCCTGACTCGGATCGTCGAGAACACAGCCTTCGCAATTTTCATACCGTATGCCAGACAGACATTTTTTAAGAATACTATAGACAGCCACCCTTACGATCGATCTAAATGTTGTTTTTCGAAAAACTCCATGCACCGGCGGTGGTTTTGGGAATCCTATATAGCTCCACCAGCTGAAATCGTGCACATCTTCAGGATTGTTGTTTTTTTTTTGATCACATGTATCTGGTTCTTTTATATTTGGACAGAAGCAGCAAATACAGTTCATTTTGATACCTGGTGTGTCTCCATATTCTTCTGTTTGTAAAGATCCTTCATTTTCCTATAAAACATAATGTAAAACATTAAATTAAAACCTCTTCTAAACAAACTCTCTATTATAGATAGCTCCCAAACACGCCACCCCTAAAATGCATCATTAGAAGGAAAGAGATTTTTTCTTACCTTACACTCAAGCTTTTCCAACAAATAATCTGCTTCGGCATCCAGAGCAGCTTTGTGCAGCTCTAAATCTTCAGAATCTAAAGCATTTTCATTGATCAAGTTTGGATCCTGCGAATCAAAAAGCTTTTGCCCCAACGGAAGTTCATCAAAATCTGGGTCAGTGCTTCCTCCTTCTTCTTCTGCCCTCCGCTTTCGTTTATGGCTCCTCTTTAGTTTTGGCTGTTGAACGATTTTCATTTCAAGACGCTTAGGTGTTTCATATACGGCCATTTTCAGGAACAATTACAACAACTCTGCTTGAAGATTGTTCTCACGTGATCACTATCACATGATTATTTCTATATCCGGTCTTGCAAGTTTGGGCGTGTCTAACAGAGAGGGGAGGAGGGAAGGGTTGTGGGGGAGAATACAGAAGTCTGTTTTTTTTAAAACAAAACTCCACATCAGACACTATGGTTTTATTTCTTTTAAATCGTACCCTAGCAGGTTTGTGTAAAGAATAAGCATCTTGTTCTGTAAGCCAATCAATCACTTGTTTCTTGGTCACAGACGGCATACATGCTTTAGCTGCCTGCAAAAGAGGTGTTATACCGCCAAAACTGCCGGTATTTCCTGGCTCATTATAAATTTTCTTTAAGATCCGCTGGTGCATTCTTGTTTTTTTATATGGCTGTAAAATACAGAAGTCTGTTTTTTTTAAAACAAAACTAAAGCCTTGTGTTTCACCATTGCAAACCTACACCCCCCACTGCTTTCAATTATCCTCTGCTCAGATTTAGGTCTGGGGGAAGGTCGGATTGAGGCAGAGGGGGCGGAGGGAAGGGGTGTAATTGGATTCTCCGTCTCTGTGTACAGAATGAGTCACAGTTTCCTGCCTGCTCTCTGGTAACTTTTTTTATTGGGGCATGCCTATCTACAGCAAGGGCTTGGAGGGGTGGGCTTGGGCTTCTGGTGACATCACTGGGGGGTTTGGCTTGGGGGTTTGAGTGACAGCGTACCCTTTATACTACCCGGTCCCTAGTCTTTTGGAAAAAAAAAACCTGTCTTTTGCAAAGTTTGATCCTGCAGTTCATGCAATTCACCACCGGTAGCTTCAATCACTTGTTTTAAAAAAAAAACCAAATCCTTGTCAACAGAACGAGCCACTGTTTTTCTGCCTCCTATCAGCTTGTATTTTGTTTGGTTTTTTAAAAACAGAGTGGCTAGAAAAAAAGCATATTTCCTGCAGTTTTCCTGCCTCCTAAAAGCATACTACCGGCTCCGACATCATTAAAAGGCATCAGGAGGTTCTAGGAGCGCATATTTCGGGACTTTTGTATTGTACTTCCGGTGAAATCATCAAAAACAGCCAGAGTCCATTAATACTGACATCATTAAAAAAGCGACAGGACCCTTTCTGATGACGTTTTAGGGGGTGTGTTTTTGGGGGGCGGTGTGGGGTGGACTTCCGGTGATGTCATACCCGCTACGTCACAGGGGGGTGTGGCTTGGGGTTGGGGTGTGGGCAGGGTCATCCGTGACATCATGGGGGGCGGTTTGGGGGTGGGGTGTGGGAGGGGCTCCCCATTCACTTCTATTGGGAGGGGAGGAGCATCGATGGGGTCTGGGCGGGGGCCAGGGGCGGAAGGGGTGGGGCCGGGGGGCGTGGGAGGGGCGGGATGAGGCGGGAGGGGGCGTGGCTATGCCCCCATTCACTTCTATGGGGAGTGGGCGGGGCTTAGACCGGAAGTGAACGCTGATTGGCTGCGGAAGGGGTGGGGCCTGTGGCAGAAGGGGTGTGGTTGGGGGCGTGGGAGGGGGCGGGAGGGGGCGTGGCTATGCCCCCATTCACTTCTATGGGGAGTGGGCAGGGCGTGGGCGGGGCTTAGACCGGAAGTGAACGCTGATTGGCTGCTGTCATCCTTATCTCACCTGTCAATCAGTTTGATTGATCGTGTACCCATTATACTACTCATATTATAGGGAAGAGCTTATAAATTCCTTTCCTGTCTCATGGCAGTGTAACAGCCTGTAAATCTCCAAATAGTTTATGGCTCAGAACCTGACTGACCACCTTGTCACAAAACCCAAGGCTGAGTTCATGTTAAATACAACCAAACGCTATAAAACAACAACTCAAATGCATATTTTCACAGATACATGCGATTCTATAAATCTCTAATTCTCTAAGCCCTGCAGTTATGAGTTTTTCTTTGATCTTTTTCAGATGAGCTATTGTAAAATATCTTCAAATGTGTTTACTATTCTAATTATTATCTTGCTCAATAGACAGCAGCTCAGCTCAAACCCAAGAAGCTATAACAAACAAGATGGCTGCTAATAATTTCCACTATTTATTTATTTTATTTATTTAAACAGTTTTATATACCATTGTGCGGACAGGTCCATCTCAACGGTTCACAATTTATCTCAGTAAAAAAACGAGGGAAAAATAGAAAATTACAATTATTATATTATAAATATAGCTAAAAATCTAGATTTTAAAAACTATAAAATTACCAAAAGATAAAAAGTAAAAGCAATGTAAGTAAAAGGTTAAAACCTGCTAAAAATGCCTAAAAAGTCCCATGTTCATTTTACTCGTCTGCATATGCTTGCCGGAACAGCCATGTTTTTAGTCTTTTCCGAAATTGTTTCTTATCTTGCTGTAATCTCAGTTCTAGTGGCATTTTGTTACAATATTTAGGACCCGCAATCAATATAGCTCGTTCTCTTACTTCGCATAAGTGGGCTGATCTTATGTTTGGAATTGTGAGTAATCCCTTATTTGATGATCTCAAGTCACGTTGCGATACATGTAATCTTATTGAAGTGTTCAACCAATCTGTCATATTGCCGTGTAGAATTTTGTGGATGATACATAAAACCTTAAAAATTATCCTCTGTTCAACTGGCAACCAGTGTAAATCCTTCAAAACTGGAGTTATATGATCTCTCCTTCCAGTACCTCTCAGTATACTTGCCGCAGTATTCTGTAAAATCTGCATGGGTCGAAGTACGACTTTTGGTAGGCCAAGAAGCATCGCATTACAATAGTCTATTCCTGTAAATATCATTGATTGTAATACCAATCTAAAGTTTTCTTGGGATAACAATGGTTTAAGACGTCTCAACATCATTAGCTTACCCTAACCTTCCTTAACTCACCCTCACTTAACTCACTTAACTCACTGTGTAGCATTGCCTGCATCTGCTCACTGTATCTACCCAAAGAATGAAAGAGAAAGTAGTAATATGCTTATATAGTTTGCACAATACTTTCAGTCTATGTTGCCTCTTCCACTTTGGACAGCAACTGTAAAAAGCTAAATGGTGAAGCATAAGAACCATACAGTACACAGCTGCACTGTGCAAGCCTAAAAACAGTGGTAGAGGTTAATGGCAATTCTGTCACAAAATATCCTTGCTTAAATGCTACCAAAATTCATTGCTCATATCCAAATAATCCAAATCACTCAACTGAGGGGATCCAAGATGGCTGCTGTGTGAGACACATAGCTGGGAGCTCTGGGAGCAGAGATGATCCATTACTTTATTTCCCTGTTTTCTGGATTTTCATGACCTGTAAACAAAAGGACATAGTAAGGAGTGTTCCCTCCAAATCCTCATCTTCATCAATATTTGATGGGCGAGCATTTGTGTCCCAATTTTGTATCTGCACATAATGGACCCATTGCCAATATTGTTATAGAAACTATGGCCCATTTGAATGCTGAAGTATCCCTCCAATGCTAGTTCTGGGTGTGATGGTTCTGCCAGGAGTGATACAGGACCTGGATGTGGTCATTGGTGAGACTCTTGCAGAGGGAGCGGAATATCATAACAGCTGTAGCTGAGCAAAGGGAAACACTAGTCTGAATACAGAGTTTACAAAAAGTTTCTTGGACTGAAATTACAGTTGATGGGGGTGAATCTATTGTGATCTCCTGGTCGGAGGGTGTTAGATCAGCTGTAATAACTGATGCATGTGTTGTTTCTTTGCCTTGGGCACTTATCTCTTCTTTAGGCCTGGCTGAGAGGATACTGCATCACTTGTGAGACCTTCCAATATACCTTTACTTTAGAATTAATTTACTTGGTCTCGATCCAGAAATCGATTTCTTCCTTAACTCTTTTCACAACTGAAGTTTGTGTGAAAGTTCAGGCTCAATGAACTATTCTCAGTCTGCAGGCTGAAAATATTGGAACAACAGACAGCTAAAATACCATCAGTTCAGATGAGGTTGATGCAGGAGAAAGTAGTGGCCCATCGTAAAACTGAGAACCTTAACAACACTAATATGGCTTGATTTCTACTGAATTTTCCCAAAGTCCCCCTGACATATCCTCCTCCCCCTCCCCCCAGATCTTTTTTTAAGACATTTATGCAAGAAGTTCTGAATGTTCCAGGGAATGTGATTCCACAGGTGAATAAGTTCTATTTCTTGCCTTGTGGGAGGAGATTAGAAATCCAGGAAGAAGTTATTGTGGAGATTTTGATGGTGGATAGCCTGCAGGACACACTCCTCTCTTGCTGGCTCCTGGCTCCAACTGGCTGTCCCCAACCCTAACACACAGACAGAGTGAACCAAATTGTGCCTTTTCTTCCTTAAATGATCTCCCAGCATTCCTTAGTCTTCCTCCTATTATAGCTATGTAATGCTGCTCTCTGAGCAGGTTAGCCCTTTTCCCAACTGTAGTGCTGGATACTGGTTCTTGAAGGACATTTGTCATTCACAAGAGAGCACACAGGGGTTTTGACATATTTTTATATTCCTTCATTTTGGCTGTGGCACCTTTTATTCTCTGCACGTTTGAAAAATCCTTTTTCATAGGTCTAAAACATATCAATAAGATCCAGATGCAGCTTGGTCCACATTGCAAGGCTCCAACACATGATAAGCTCATGGAGGCAGGAATCTGGTTTATAGTAGGGATGTGACTCGGGCTTTGGACGATTGAAAATATCGTACGATATTTTCAAAATCGTCAGAAATTGGGGGCTCCTCCAAAACGATAGGAAAACCCCACAAAATTGTTCGTGGGGGTTCTCTTATCATTTTGGGGGAGGGCAGGAAAAATGGCACACAAAAATAACCCCTAAACCCACCCTGATCCTTTAAAACTAATCCCTTAGCTTCCCCCACCCTCCCGACCCCCCAAAAAACTTTTTACAGGTACCTGGTGGTCCAGTGGGGTCCCGGGAGCGATCTCCCGCTCTCGGGCCGTCGGCTGCCACTAATCAAAATGGCACCGATGGCCCTTTGCCCTTACCATGTGACAGGGTATCCGTGCCATTGGCCAGCTCCTGTCACATAGTAGGAGCACTGGATGACCCACACCATTTTTAAAGATGGTGCCGGCCATCCAGTGCTGCCTCCATGTGACAGGGGCCGGCCAATGGCACGGATACCCTGTCACATGGTAAGGGCAAAGGGCCATCAGTGCCATTTTGATTAGTGGCAGCCGACGGCCCGAGAGCGGGAGATCACTCCCGGGACCCCCACTGGACCACCAGGTACCTGTAAAAGGTTTTTTTGGGGGGTTGGGAGGGTAGGGGAAGCTAAGGGATTAGTTTTAAAGGGTCGGGGTGGGTTTTTTGTTTATCGGCTCGGGCGCAGCCGATAAACAAAACCGCGATCGGGCCGGACGGAAAAAAACACGAGGTTAATCGGAACCAGAATCAGAACCGATTTCGGTTCCGATTCATATCTCTAGTTTATAGTAGCTTGCCAAGACAAAAAATCAAAGGGAATTTGATCTATCCAAAAAATATAAAATGCTTTAATTACATATCTTCACTCTATTTTTTACATTTTATTTTATACATTTAATCACAAGATTTTTATTTTATGTATATATTGAAAAGAGTTCTTACAATATCAAAGGCATATATATAATCCATAAACCCTCAAAACCCTCAAACACCCAAAATGTAGAAAACTCCACACACTCAATTTAAAATATTGCACCATACCACAATTTGATAAATGACCCTGTAAGTTTGTACCTAAGGCAATGGAGGGTAAAGTGACTTGCCCAAGGTCACAAGGAGCAACAGTGGGACTTAAAGCCTGGTCTCCTGGGTTATAGCCCATTGCTCTAGCCACTAGGCTACTCCTCCACTCCCCCAGTGAAACACCGGCCTCTGTTGGGGTTCTGTGTAAAAAAAACTGTATACATTGTTTCTCTGGTTTACATTATAATAGCATTTGCTGTGTACATTGTATCAATCTAGTGATGGTTGGGGTTAGCAGTGATATAAATTGAATAATTACATGGATGTTTATGATGTGCTCCCTTTTGTAAGAAACATTTTTTATTATGAGTTTTTATTTTTGGTAAGAATGGAGAATGAATTGTGAAAGATTGTGTGTGAAATGTATGTTCTATGTTGGATATTTTAAACTGAGTGTGTAGAATTTTCTACAATTTGGGTATTTGAGGGTTTATGTATTATATATTTATTTATCTATCTATTTATTTATTTATTTATTTAATTATTTCTATATACTGGTGTTCAATATAGAATATCACATCGGTTTACATTGTAACTCTGTTCAAGAAGTTGAGGTCTTCATGTTTTACATTAAATCTTCATTAAGTTCTTATTTAACATTGTGTTTGTAACTGTGTTCGAGAAGTAGAGGTCTTGTTTTGCATTATAACTTCAGTAAAATTCTATTAGACATTGTAATTAGCTCTTATTTCACATTGTAATTAATTCTTATTTAGCATTGTTATCAATTCTTATTTAGTATTGTAACTTTAAACTTACTTTTTTCTTACAAAGGAGATTAAACTGTAACAGTAATGACAGCGTGTCCTACGTAGAGTTTTGTTATTATGGCTCTGACGTTAAATTCTTACAAAAGGACATTAAATGAATAACAATCATGATAATACATCTTGCGGGGTGTTTTGTTGTATGGTAACATGAATGTTGAATTGTAACCGTATGTCCAAAGGGGTATACTATCTTATCGTATGATGTCCTCGGAAATGGGTATTATGTGGTTGTTGAGAAGGCTTTTTGGAAAAGCTATGTTTTTAGTTTTGTTTTTGAAGGTTTGCGTTGTTGTTTCCAGTCTTAGCTTTGTTGGTAAGTTATTCCAGAGCATAGGTCCAGCTACACAGAGTGTGTTCTCTTATTGTGGTCAGGTGGATTACTTTTGGAGAGGGGATTGGGATGAGTCTGGTGTTGGAGCAGAGGTTCTTTGACGGTCGCAGAAGTAGAGGGATGTGTTCATCCAGTTAAAGTGTCAGTGTAAAGAGCTTTGTTGATGAGGGTGAGGACTTTGTATTGGATTCTGAATTGAATGGGTAACCAGTGTAGGTTTTTGAGGATAGGTGAGATGTGGTCCGATCTTTTGCTGTTTGTGAGTAGTCTGCGTTTTGGAGTAGCTGCAGCGGTCTGAGAGTGGATGTTGGGAGGCTAAGCAGGAGGGCATTACAGTAGTCCAGTTTGGAGAATAAAAGTGCTTGGAGGACTGTTCGGAAGTCATGGGTATATAGTAGTGGTTTGATTCTCTTTAGGATTTGTAGTTTGAAGAATCCGTCTCGTAGTATTGCGTTAATATGCTTTTTGTAGTTTAGGTCGTCATCGAGGATAATGCCCAGGTGTTTAGCTGTGGAAACTATTTGCTTCTTTGTTTCAGGTGCTGTGCAGTTTTGGGTGTTTAGTGTGGTGTAATTGTTTTTTTTAATATGTAGGATCTCAGTTTTTTTATGGTTGAGGGAGAGCGACATTTGTGAGAGTAGTTGGGTTATCTTCTGCAGGTGTGTGTTCCAGATTTTTACGGTGGTTTCAAGGGATTCGTTCCCTTTGATACAGTAAGAACTCTTTTCAGTAAAGATATAAAATCTTGTGACTAAATGTAAAAAATAAAAACCAAAATGTAAAAAATAGAGTAAAGATATGTAATAAAAGCTTTTTGTATTATTTGGATAGATCAAATTCCCTTAGATTTTTTTTGTCTTGCTTTGCATCTATTTGGGAATTAGATGTTAGTACCTTCATTTCTTGTATTGCCTTATAGTAGCTTGCTTCATAAGGATGAAAGAACAGCAGGATTTGGAGGGGATCATGTCTTATGATCTTAAGGTGGTCAAACAAGTGGATAAGGTGATTAGAAAAAGCCAGAAATATGCTTGGCTGCAAAGAGAGAAAAATGGTCAGCAGAAAAAGGGAGATGATATTGCCCCTGTATAGATCACTGGAGAGACCTCACTTGGAATACTGTGTATAGTTCTGGAGACTCCACCTTCAAAAAGATATAAACCGGTTGGAGTCTATCCAGAGGGTAGCTATTAACATGGTCAGTGGTCTTTGTTCTACAACATGTGGGGTTAGTCTTAAAGATCTGAACATGTGTACATTGGAGAGGAGGCAGGCTATGGAGATATGACAGAGATATTTAAACACCTCCAAGATTTCCATGCACAGGAGGTGGGCCTCTTTCAATGGAACTGAGGCTCCAGAATAAGAGGGTCCTGAGATGAGGATGAAAGGAGTTAGACATAGGAGTAATCTAAGAAATTATTTCATTATAGTAAGGGTGATGGATGCATGGAACAATTTCCCTGGGGAGCTGGTGAATGGTATGCGTATTCTATTAAGCATCAGACAAACATTGGAGATCTCTGGAGGAGTGGTAGGGATTGCAAAGCTGAATTAGTTGGTGTGGATGGGTAGCCCTGATAGACCATATGGTCTTTTTCTGCTGTCATGTTTCTATGTTTCCATCTAGAAAGGCCATTCGTACATTATTGACCTAAATGTATCTGTATACTGACAGGTTCAGATATAAAATATGGCTTCGTTATGCAATGGGCAGGATTCCCCCCCCCCCCCCACCCCCTATGTATCAATCAAAGGTACAGGTCGCCCATGCCCGGATCCTCCTCTTCCTGCTTTTCCCCTCATCTCAGTGTCACTGCACTGATGTCCTGATGAGTCTAGCAGCAGGCTCCCGCAGCCGAACAGCAGTGCTGGGCAGGCCCGAATGGTGGCATGGTGACAGCACCCTAGCGCCTATGAAAATTCATGCTGGAAGCAGTTACCTACATTGCTTATGCCAAACTCTGGGCCTGAGTGCTGGCCAATAAATACTAGAAAAGTGAAGTCAAATAATGTTTTCACTGCATGGGAAAAATATTCATACCCTGAATATCTGTAGATATTTGCCTTCTTGTACACATGAGTTTGGCAAAATCAAATTCTATGGGAATAAGGTCAAGTGAATTTAGCCTGTCCTTTCATTAACACCAATGGTAATGAATTACAAGGTAGAAGATAATGTCTTTCAGTTCACTGATCTTTTCTTTCCATGGTCGTCATTATTTTCTTTCTCACAGCTCTTAGGTGCATGTATCTTATTTATTTATTTTTATTTATTTATTTTATTTTATTATTTTCTATACCGGCTTTCACGACCGAGGGCCGCATCAAACCGGTTTACATTTAACAGGGCGTGCATTGTACAGAGAACTCGAGTAACTATAACTGGTGCAGGAATTGTAGTTACAATAAACAGGGAGATACACAACTGGGATCAGAGGAGGAAGAAGAAAAAGATAGATTGAACACAACAAATTTACAAAGAATATTTACAAAAAAGCAAAATTAAATCAAGGTGGACTTGATAACATTTGTCTGTATTAAGTTTGTAATATGCATAGACCTCTTTAGCTAAATTTGACCATCTCTGTTTTTAATTACAGATTTGTGGTGCTATCTATTGACCTTCTGTGTGTGTCATTTCTTTGTAGCTCCATCTAATGCACTGGAACTCAACGCTATACAGCAGCATTGATGAGGCTTTGGGGAAAGTCAATGGAATAGCTATTATTTCTTTGTTTGTACAGGTAAATTAAAGAGTTTTCTATTACTGTTTATATTGGATATTTTATTTTATTTATGTGGTTCCAGTTTTTTAATCAAAATGGGGAATAATAATACAGAAGCAGAATACAGTATCAGTTGTAAATCATTACATAATTCTCTTTCCAGTTTCCTTATAATTTAAGATATGGATATTCCATTGTGATATTTTAATAGAGTATTTTCATTCAAAGCATCAAAAGTACAATTTCATTATAAGGCAGTTTATTGAATTAAATAGTAACACAGATTATAAAAAATGTATTTATTTAAAGTACTGAATTAGAAGGAATATCATAATTTGCTTGTGAAATCTGAAATGCATGCATTTAAAAAAAAAAAAAAAAAAGTTCTAAGAGAAAACTCTAAAATATAAAGCAACAATTTCTGTTCCTTGTTCATGTTGATTGAACATTTGTAAATAAAAAAATATCTACTTTTTGGGACAGGTGAAGCTTTTCCAACTTAGAATGTTCAAGCAGAACAGAGAAAATTATTTGAAAAAACCCTGCCCCCTCCTCTACAGGGGGCAATATGTTTTGGAAGTGTACATTGTTGCTGAGAGATCTAGAAAAACATTTTTTTCATTTGTTCTTCAGCTGTGGTGCTAGTGCATTGTTCATGAACGTCAGACAGACTCGTGTGTAGCTTTTCACACTCCAGTGCATTCTAGTAAATATCCTAGTCTGGTATTGGTGGTACACCTTCCTTGATTTCACTTTGTTCTACTTCCTCTGTGTAGTATAGTACAGTTGTGTGCAAATGTTCAGGTGCCCTTGGTCAAATTGTATGTTTCAATGACATCTCTAAGCGAACAGAGCTGACATAAAAACATTAAACATGACAATCTGCTAAAATCAGCAAATAAATAATTGCTTTACCTTGAAAATTGTAGAAAGCTGACATTTTTAACATTGTGCTACGTGGAGGTTATGTTAACTTTTCTTCATTTAGAGCTGGGGGTGGCCAATTCCAATTCTCAAGAGCCAGAAGCAAGCCAGGTTTTCAGGATATGCACAATGAATATGCATGAGATAATATTTGCATACTAAAGGAGCAAAGCAGGCACATCTATCTCATGCATATTCATTGCGGATATCCTGAAACCCAGACCTGTTTGTGGCTGTTGATGACTGGAGTTGGCTACCCCTGACGTACAGCTTCATTAAAACACACAATTTTTCAGTAGAGAAGAAGGAAGGAACGTGTAATACTACTATAACTGAACACTTGATTGAATTATGTTTGCAAATGACCCTGCAATTCATGTTATTGTTATTGTACCTGTAAGTTTAAATACAATTTGAATTAATCTGCTTTGAGGATATTCTTGGAAAAAGGCGGAATACCAAATGTTTTTAAATAAATAATAAAGAAATGCATTTGACCGGGGCCCTAACTTTTTCATACCATTCTAACAGGGTCATTAATCAAATTGCTATAAGGTGTTTTTGCATGCGTTAAGCCCCTTTAATGCCTGCGAAAATGCCTTTAATGCCTGCAAAAGCACCATAACACATGGAGCGAGGCAAATCAGAAAAAAGGGAGGAGTTTGGTTCACAATTTTACAAAGTTGTATTGCATGGCTTTAATGTGTATTTTACACTGCTACTTTTTTCATTCGCATAAAGCTATGTGATAGGCTTTTTTGCTAATGCTGTGTTACAGAGAGAGAGAGAGGAAAGAGAGAGAGAGAGAGAGATTTATATCTCTATGGGATGCCCACCTAGTAACTTGAGGTGAGGTTTAGGTATTAGTGTAGGGGTTAGGGGCCACTTTGACATTCAAAGTGAGATGTACGGACAGAACAGTGCTCTCTTGTGAAGATCTGATGACCTTCAGAGTGAGAAAACTCACCCAAAGATGAGATTTGTGCAATGTTCTTTCAACCTAGCTTGATGTTACCCAGGTAGAGAGTCCATCAAGACAGATAATAGTGTAACCCACCTCACTGTGGCCTAAAGAAAGAGGAGGGTGGTGGGGTTGTGGTGTAGCCTATCATACCGCGGCCTGAAGGAAGAGGAGGCCTGGGCAAGGCCGCAGTCAAAAGAAAGAGGAGGCCACAATCAAGCCTATTTCAACATGACCTGAAGAAAGAGGAAGCCTGGGTGGAGGAGGCCATGAGAGTGAATGATTGCTGTTCGTGCCTGGGAGAGAACCTGTGTGAGTGAGAACCTGTATGCATGTGTGGGACTGTGAGAATGTGAATGCATGTGTGAGGGAGCCTGTGTGCATGTGTGAGTGTGTATGTGAGAACAAGACCCTGTATGCATGTGTGAGTGTTATATGAGAGAGCCTGTGTGCATGTGTGTGTGTGTGTGTGGGAGAGAGAGCCTGGAGAACATGGCTAAGTGTATATTAGAGGGCATGTAAAGTGTGTGTGTTTGAGAGAGAGGATACATTTTGTGAGGTCCCCCACCTCCAATCCATAAGTTTCAAGGTGACTGAAAATCAAAATATCCCAGGTATAGAGAATGGAAGATTTTTTTTATTCTTATTAGATTTAACTGTTGGGTGTTATTTGATGTATCTGTTGTGAAATATTTTAGTGGTTTTTGAGAACATTTGCGAACATTTTAAAGAATGTTTGATTATTGAAAGATGTCCTTTTCATCAGCTGTTTTGAAATGTCTGGACAGTGGTGCACAGTGGGTAGTTCAGTATCTGTACACATTTGCAGCTGAAGGCTGACCTAACTCCACCTCTTCCCCATCCCTTTATTGCCTCACATAAAAGTACCTGCTCTGTGACCAGAACAGGTATTTATTATTTGAATTTATTACCAACCTTTTGAAATAAGAAATTCACCAAAGGCCAGGTACAAAAAGTAAAGTGGCAGCATAAAATCTGGAATTATTTGCAGCTTGATATAGAATAAGGTGCATAACTTTATTCTTTTTATTAGTATAGTTTTACTATTATGATTAATGTGTTTGAAAGCCTGTGCATATGCCTGTGTGTGTGAAAGAGAGATCCTGTGTATGTGTATATGAGGGAGAGAGAGCCTGTGCATATAAGAAAGAGGGAGTGTATCTAAGAACAAAGGCAGGTGTATGAGAGAGGGCGTGTAAGAGAGAATGAATGTGTAAGAGTTTGTATAAGAGAGAATATAAAGTTTGTGCGGCCCTATCTCCCCAAGTCCATGACAATCTCAGGATGACTGGAAATCAAAAGATCTGATTTTTAAATCCTTATTCGTTTTATTTATTTATTTATTTATTTATTTATTTATAACTTTTTTATACCGAGGTTCAGGTAACAGAGTTACTTATCACTCTGGTTTACATTCTAACAAGCAATAAATAATGACAATAATATGTCTTACAAAGAACAAGGAGGAGAATAACTTGGAATAAACATAACTAGGAAAGAAACAAAGTGTGCAGGAATGTTATTTGATGTTTCTGCTGTTCAGAAATATTTTATTGGTATTTTGGGAAATGTATAACATTTTTTTATATAGCGGATGTTTTGAAATATTTATTCTTTTTATTGGTATGGTTTTGCTATTATGATTCATGATTTATATTTCTTTATGTTATTGTTTCATGTTTTATGAGGCATAGTAATGTTGCACTGTATACAGCATCTGACGTTTTGAGTTTCTAGTTCAGTTTTTGTCCGCAGATTTCTATTTATACTTTTTGGTGTCTTGTTCTGTATTTGTCTCTGACAGTTATCTGACACTTGTAGGTATATTTTATGTAATCTAGGAGGTGTTGAATATTTGAATAAAATCCAATTTCTAAAATTGTTGTTGCAATGCTGTCAAATTATTTTAAAAACTAGTTTTCCCAGGTGGCTAGAACTGGCCAAGACTTTCTCTATTGCATATAGGGCATATAGGAGTTTATCTTGTAATATCGTATAGCCAAGTTGCCAGATACAGTTAATGGGAGACCAAGGTATGCATAGTTTAGAGGCATGCACTACTTCTTGGCTATTTAGACAAAATTAGAAATTTGGGGGGGGGGGGGGGATTTTTTAGCTCAATTCTGCTAAAATGTGATTCAGAGTTATGTGATTGATAGAAAATGAAAAAAATATGTCTTTTTATTCTGTAGGTGAGGCATTTTTGTTTCTAGAGAATGTGTATTTCTATGTTTCTAAGGTCCACACAGGAGTAGTGTGTATGTGTGTGTGTGTGTGTGTGTGTGTGTGTGGGGGGATAGGGAGAGTTCTGAGATCCGGGAGAGATATAACATATACCTGCCACTGTAGCTAATAGTGCAGCCCAGAAGAGCAGCCCTGAAGCCCTGAAGCCAGGTCACAAACCTAGTTGGCTTTTCAAGGTAAGACCGACAGTCTACTCCGTCAGCACCAGCGACAACAGCGCCCTTCAGCGTTCTAGCCTACTAGCCCTTGACGAAAGCACAGTCCCAGATCGGAGTCTACCACCCTCTCCTGGACTCCCTAGCCTAGAGGGTACTCCAACCTGCTGTCTACACACCCACATCCTGCCACCATGCCTCCACTTTCTATCCCCATCATCTACAACCAAAGGTGGAGAGCTCCTAAGCTCCCTACACCCCACCTTAACCGCCAACAGAGAATCAAGCCCATCATGCTGACACCCATAACCCAATGTCTTGGCCTGGCTCTCCTTTCACTTACACTGTTCAACGCGCAATCCTTATCCAAAAAAACCACCATACTCAATGACTTCTTATCCGACTCAAAACCTGATATTTGCGCTATAACAGAAACCTGGTTACAACCCACCGACATTGCACTAATTAACCAGCTCCCTATCCAGAACTACGATATACTATCCATACCCAGACGTAAGAAAAAAGGAGGAGGCCTTCTCCTAGCAGCCAAGAAACCACTAGGCCTGACATTGCAGACATCCAATTCCACAGCAAACATAGAATTCGCACTATTCAACTCTAAACATCTGATCATTGCACTAATCTACGCTCCCCCCGGAATTCTTGAATCAAACCCTTCCCCTATCATAGAGCTAACAGCAAAACACTTGAACTCCGGAAAACCAGCCATCTTGATGGGCGACTTCAACCTCCATGTGGATGCCCAACCTCAATCCTCAAACTGTAAAACTGTCCTCTCCTCCCTCAACCATATGGGCTTCAGACAAATAGTAAAAGATCCCACCCACAAAGCAGGTCACACCTTAGACCTTATCTTTATAAATGAAGGTCTCTCATCTCACTCCACTCCTACCTGTTCCACAGTACCTTGGTCTGATCACAGCATCATCACATCTATGTTAGAGATATCAGATCCTCCCCCCCATACAACACAAACAATCTCCATTTTGGTTAGAAAACAATGCTCAGGAGACTACCTCAGCAAACACTTGACCAAGGAACTAAGGAATCTAGACCTCACAGACTCCAACTCAGCTATATCTTCATGGCTCAACATCACTAAAAAGGTAGCTGACCAGGTATGTCCCATGAAAACAAAGATCATCAACCCAGACAAAGACAACAGGAAGCCTTGGTTCACTACAGAGCTGAAGTCACGCAAACACGAACTTAGAAGCAAAGAAAACCAATGGCGAAAAAACCCAACTAAGGCATCCCTCCTCAACTACAAATCATGTCTCAACACATACAGAAACGAAATCAACAAAACAAAGAAAGATTTCTTCTCCAAAAAAATACACCACTTCTCATTTGATTCTAGAGCACTCTTCGCCTATGTCTCAGCCCTCACAACACCTCCTGGTCCGTGCATCCCTGATGACCAAGCTCTCAAAAAAGCCAATGATCTAGCCAACTACTTTGATAATAAAATTACCACACTCGTTGCCCCTCTCAAAGGGACACCCCCGCATACAAACAGCACCAGCCTCCACAGCTCACAAGCATCTATAGCCCCAGCTCTTCAACCCAACACTTACACTGCAGAGCTTACTTCTCTCGAACCGACATCCACTTTGGAAATAGCAAACATTCTCAAAAAGATAAAACCGTCCTCTCACCCCCTAGACCAGGGGTCAGGAACCTTTTTGGCTGAGAGAGCCATGAACGCCACATATTTTAAAATGTAATTCCGTGAGAGCCATACTAACTACAACCCCCTATTCTCCTGACACCCCAAAGACCTGCCAAATTAATTTATTACAACCCCCCATCCTCCTAAACCCCCCCCCCCCAAGACCTGCCAAAAGTCCCTGGTGATCCAGCGAGGGTCCAGGGCTCGCAGACAAATCTTTAATAAAAAAGTAAAAATCTAACAAAACCCCCCACCCTCCTGACGCCCCCCCCAAGACCTCTAAAATTAATTTACTACAACCCCCACCCTCCTGACCCCCCAAGACCTGTCAAAAGTCCGCGGGGGTCCGGGAGCGATCTCCTGGACTTGGGCTGTCGGCTGCCAGTAGTCAAAATGGCGCCGACGGCCCTTTGCCCTCACTATATCACTGGGTTCGACTAATGGCGGCGGTAGCCCCTGTGACATAGTAAGGGCAAAGGGCCGTCGGCGCCATTTTGACTACTGGCAGCCGACAACCCAAGTCCAGGAGATCGCTCCTGGACCGCTCCTGGACCCTCACTGGACCACCAGGGACTTTTGGCAGGTCTTGGGGGGGATCAGGAGGGTGGGGGTTGTAGTAAATTTATTTTGGAAGTCTTGGGGGGTGTCAGGAGGGTGGGGGATTTTGTTAGATTTTTACTTTTTTATTAAAGATTTGTCTGCGAGCCAGATGCAGCCATCAAAAGAGCCATATCTGGCTCCCGAGCCATAGGTTCCTGACCCCTGCCCTAGACCATATCCCATCAAACCTGCTGAATTCCATCCCTGACATCGTGGCCAAGCCACTTGCAGATATCATTAACCGCACTCTTGCCCAAGGACAAGTTCCCGA
This sequence comes from Rhinatrema bivittatum, assembly GCF_901001135.1. NCBI lineage: Eukaryota > Metazoa > Chordata > Amphibia > Gymnophiona > Rhinatrematidae > Rhinatrema > Rhinatrema bivittatum. Next base: position 646,132,584 of record NC_042616.1, on the reverse strand, counting down.
TCAACTCAAATCTGCAAGGCTCAAACCTCTCCTCAAAAAACCTAACCTTCCCACGACAGATCCTGCTAACTACAGACCGATAGCAAACCTTCCTATGTTAGCCAAAATTATGGAGAAAGTGGTTAACCGACAACTTTCTGAATTCCTTGATGACAACAATATCCTCACCAATAACCAATTTGGATTCCGGAAGAAAAAGAACACCGAATCACTATTAGCGACCCTAGCTGACACCATTATCTTCAATCTTGAAAAAGGCCATCCTTGCCTTCTCGCACTCCTAGATCTGTCGGCAGCATTCGACACCGTGAATCACACCAGCTTACTACAACGACTCACAGATATCGGCATCACAGGAGCAGCGTTCAACTGGTTTAAATCCTTCCTGGAGAACAGAACATATAGAGTAAAAATAAATAACAAGGAATCTCATCCCATCCAAGCCAAAATGGGGGTACCACAGGGATCCTCACTCTCCCCCACCCTTTTCAACATATATCTTCTCCCACTCTGTCACCTGCTCACCAACCTCAAGCTTAACCATTTCCTATACGCGGATGACATACAAATCATCATCCCCATAACGGACACCATACACAAGACCATGTCCTACTGGAATAAATGCCTCTCCACCATCAAAGAGCTACTGACCAGCCTCAACCTGGTTCTGAATACTAACAAAACGGAAATCCTGATAATAGCACCGGAAAAATCTACCCTGCTGACCACAAGCAACTCTCCAGTCACCTTAGGATACACCACCTCACCGCAAGTCAGAGATCTGGGTGTAATACTAGACGACAGATTCAGCCTCAATTTCATCAACAACACCACCAAAGAATGCTTCTTTAAATTACAAGTTTTAATGAAACTAAAGCCACTTCTACGCTATAGAGATTTCCGCACAGTACTCCAAGCCATCATTCTCCCGAAACTGGACTATTGTAACTCTCTTTTGCTGGGACTCCCCGCATGCTCCACCAAACCCCTCCAGATGGTACTAAACTCCACAGCAAGAATTCTCACCAACGCCAAAAAAAAAGACCACATCACCCCGATCCTCCAGCACCTCCACTGGCTCCCCATTAAATACAGGATACAGTTAAAAGCAGCATGATGATGCATAAGGCCCTTCACAGCTTATCCCCACTCAACTTAACCTTCAAACTGCAACTACATACTTCAGATAAGCCGACTAGAAGAGCATATCAAAATAGAATGATTACCCCAGCCCGCAAAATCCTCCCTAAGAAAACGCGCTCTATCAACTGCGGGCCCATCCCTCTGGAATTCCCTACCACCAGACCTCCGCCTTGAGCCGTGCCACACTACTTTTAAGGCAAAACTAAAGACTTGGCTCTTCCTGCAAGCATTCCCAGAGAGCTAAGAACTAGAAGATATAACAACCCCTGCCCTTTGGTTCTAATGTACTGCCTTATTTATCCAAGATTATAAAGCCACTTATAAAGCCACAAGATTATAAATTGCCTTATTTATATGTTTAAAGTTGAGACTAATTAGTTTTGTTTTCTTATTACTTAGATCGAGTATTCTGATTTGTTCCATGTAAATGGCCATGTTAACTGTTCCTTGTAAACTGTTCCATGTAAACTGCCACCCGGCAGTAATTATTACTGTTCTCTGTGAACCGGAGCGATATGTATTGTATACAGGAGCTCCGGTATATAAAAAAACCATAAATAAATAAATAAATATCAATCTAGGGGAGAGGCCAGGTGTTTGCTCTTCTCCCACCTCCTCCCAGTCTGACTTCCTTACCCCTTACCTTCGAGAAGGAGGTTCAGTTGCATATGTGTGTGTGTGTGAGGGGGGATCGCCATAATCACTGCTCTAGAGCCAGCCCTGTTTACCACAGATTGACTTCAGTAAATATAGTATAGAATAGATGTAATAGATGAAAGACAAATACATAACATTTTTCATGCATCAATTAAAATAAAGTTAAAGATTTTTCAAAAACATTTAAGAGAACTTAAATGCAAAATAAGTCTTGTTAAAAGAGCATTGTTCTTGTTTTTGAACACTTTTCAATTTTTTTTTTCACTTACTCACATGGCCGTGATTCCTAACCTTGTTCTGCTTATGACATACTAATATATTGTGGTAGACTCACTTGACTTGATGTGAAAAAAAGTAGGTCTAAGTCAGAGATTTATGTCGTATGAATCAAATTGAGGTCACCCTAGATCACCATTTTTAACAGGCTTCCTCACAACTAGAGACTGCAATTTTTTTTAAAACTGGATCAGTGTTTTTGTTCTTTGTTTTGTGCAAGTGAACCACCATGTAGATTATGGGTATTTGTTTGCCCTACTTATCCTGGCTCATTGTTTACTTTATAATGTCTCTCTGCTTTAGTGCACCTGCATTTGTGTGCACTCTGGCTCACTTCCTTTTGGCAAGCTTCCATGAATCCATGTCCAACATAGAAATGCATCAAAGGAAATCAAGCAGGAAAGCTTTAACACCTATAAATCTAAGTCTGCTTCTGTGACCTTACTGAACTTACCTTTTTACCACCAATGTTAATATTTAGTTTATTTAATATTTGATTTATTGCAGTTCCTTAAATACATCAAAGTAGTGAACACGCCTCCGCCCCCCCCCCCCCCTCCCCCCCGGGATGATTCCTCACATTTTTTTCTGAGAATTTACCAAGTTGATCAGCTTGTGCAGCACTGCAGAACTTCTTTGTCTCTGGCATTAAATTAGAATAGAATGCTGCAGACAGGGTCAAAGAGAAATAGTTGCCTGCCTGCAGATAGGGCCATGTACCTCAGGCACCTAAAGGTTTACAGCTCTAAGAATAAGGAATCTAAAACATTTTTTGATACTCAAGTTGCCCAGGCAAAGAGTCTTCCTAAGATGTTATTTGAAATAATTAAGAATCTTGAGAAAGAGCATAGAAACATAAGAAGTTGCCACATTGGGTCAGACCAAAGGTCCATACAGCTCAGTATCCTGATTCCAACAGTGGTCAGCCCAGGTCAATAGTACCCAGGGGCGGATTGTGGGAAAATAGTGGCCCGGGGGATTTTTCTCCATACTGGCCCGTGGGTACCCAATTACACATACAATTTGGTGAGTCACCAAATACAGAATAAAGGGACCATAAAATATACACAGAAATGCACAGACAAACGGAACTGGAAATATCATCATTCCTCATAAAACATCAAACAATAAAATCAAGAACTATAAAACATCAATCATAATAGGAAAATCATACTAAAAATATATATTTCAAAACTGCTGATGAATAGAACCTCCAGTAATTTAACTCAGGGAAATTTTCAAAAATGTGTATATAACACCAATAAAATATTTCAAAAAGAGCAGACATCAAATAATATTCAATAATTAAAACTAATAAGGATAGAAAAAATCCCCGGTTCTCCATACCTGGGAACTTTTAACTCCAGTCACCTTGAGATGGTCATGAATTAGTTGTTCTCTAGCACAGTGATTCTCAACCTTTTTTCTGTCGGGACACACCTGACAACTATACTAATAAGCAGAATAAATGTTTCACAACAACTATGAACAGAATAATATCCAACAATTAAAAACTCATAAAAGTTATTTAAAATTCTCCAAACACCAATAAAATATTTCAAAACAGCAGACACATCACATAATATTCAGTAATTAAAATGGCAGTCAATCAAGAAAAATAAACTTAAAAAGCCACTTTTACTAACCTCCTCCAGCAGCTCTCCTACTCCTCTTCCATGCAGGCCAGTAGCACACACTAGAAGCAGTAGTGGCTGAAGCTCTGTACTCATGGTCCTCTTCCTTAGAGCACACGACCAATCTCTCTGTCTCTCACACACACATACCAGTTACACCCCCATGACCAGTTTCTGTCTTTCACATATCAATCATCTCCCGACCAGTCTTTCTCTTACATACACACCAGTCACCTTCCCGATCAGTCTCTCTCTCTCATGCACACACACACACACACACACACACACACACACAGGCTTCCCACTTCCATGTTCTATCTTACATATACAGGCTTCTCACTGCCATGCTGTGTCTCACACACACCCAAGTTTCTTACTCCTGTGCTAGCTCTCGCCACATGCACAGACTTCTCATTCCCAAAATCATTTTCTTTTTCTCTCACGCACACATATCAGTCACCCTCACATACCAGTTTCTGTCTCTCACACACCAATCATCTCATGACCAGTCTTTCTCTTACATACACACACACACACATCAGTCACCTTCCCAATCAGTCTCTCTCTCTCATGCACACACACAGGCTTCCCACTCCCATGTTCTATCTTACATATACAGGCTTCTCACTCCCATGCTGTGTCTCACACACACCCAGGTTTCTTACTCCTATGCTAGCTCTCGCCACATGCACAGGCTTCTCATACCCATAATCACTTTCTTTCTCACACACACACACTCCAGTCATCTCCCTGACCAGTCACTTCCATTGTCTCTCCTATACACACATCACGTCTCTGACCAGTTTCTCTCAATCACACACATGCTCTCTCTCGCACACTTTACATAGATGATCTCACACAAATGCTCTCACTTTCATACAGGCTCTCAGTCACAGTTACACATGCACACTCTCAATCACACATACATTCTCTCACTTACAGACAGCCTGGCTGGCTTTTTCTCTCTCTCATTTCCTGCCCCCCCCCCCCGCCCCGAGCACAAAAGGTAGCTGCAGCAGCCTCTTCCTCTAGTGTTGTTATTTGTGATAATTGTGGGTGGATCCTTGGGCCAGTGGCAGATGACCACGCCCCTGGGGAAAGATCCTGAGAGGGGCCACCAGTCAGGCTCAGAGTTGGGAGACAGACACACACTAGATCTTTTAGTAAACTGTATAGTGAACCACCAGAGGTGGCAGTAGTGAGCTGGAAGAGCCCGGCTGGGCTGTAGTCCCTCAGGCACTGGAACAGCGATCCCAGGATGGCTGAGCAGTAGAGAAACTGAATATAGTGAGTAGGCAGAGTATGCAGAGTTCAGGAACAGAACCTTGATGGTAACACTCACACCATAGTCCAGGGGTCAGGAACCTTTTTGGCTGAGAGAGCCATAAACGCCACATATTTTAAAATGTAATTCCATGAGAGCCATACAATATGTTTAAAACTAAATACAAGTAAATGTGTGCATTTTATGTAAGATCACACTTTTAAAGTACAATAAGTCTCTGAAAATATTACACCAGGCCTTAAGACACCAATACATCTCCTATTAGGAAAACGGACCAAGTCAGGCTGCTATAGAGTCCTACACAGAAACTACACGCCAGCAGAAAACCTCACCTGAATCACGTGCTGTCCCTCACCTAACATAGAATAAAGAGACCAAAACGCATAACAAGAAGCATGCAGACAAAAACTGAATTGGAAACTGCAACAAGCCAGAGTCTCTGTATGCAGTGTAACAAAGGAAAAAAGAAACATCACACATCCTTATAAAACAAATCAAGAAATATAAAATCATCAGCAGTAAAACTGTACTAACAAAAAGAACATATTTCGAAACAGCTGATGAGTGGAATATCCAATAATTAAAAACTCATATAAAACATTTCCAGATACCAACAAAATATTTCAAAATAGCAGACACAAAGATCCAGTAATGAAAAATAATAAGGATACAAAAATTTTTTTGCTCTGCATACCTGGGAACGTTTGATATCCAGGTGTCCTGAGATTGTTCTGAATTAGCAGGAGGTGGGGTGGTTTGCTTGGAACTTTCTCCTCTCTCAGTCACATACCAGCGCGCTCTCTCACACTGGCTCTCAATGACACACCTATACACACATGCTCTCAGTCACTCACATATACAAATGTTTTTTCTCTCTCACTTATATAGGCTCTTAATTACACATTTACACACATGCTGTCTATCTTTTCACGCTTACACACACACAGGCTTTCAATCACATAAATACATGCTGTCTTTTTCTCTCACACACAGACTCTCATTCACATGCTTACAAACATGTCCTCTCTTTCTCTCATTTACACACAGGCTCTCAATCACATACTCACATGCTCCCTCACCTAAATCAGCTCTCAATCACACACAGACACACATGGTCTCTCTCTCTCATTTAAACACAGGCTCTCAATCACATACTCACATGCTCCATCACCTAAACCAGCTGTCAATCAGACACAGACACACATGATCTCTCTCTTACTTATACACACAGGCTCTTAATCATACATACACATGATCTCTCTCACACACAAAGGATCTCAATCATACACACATACTCTTTCAAACAAACAGGTTTTCAATTACAAACTTACACATACAGGTTCCCAATGGTAAACTTACATTCATGCTCTCTCTCTCACAGGCAGGATCTCAATCACAGACATACTCTCTTTCACATATACAGGCTCTCAATCATTCACATACATGCAATCTCTCACTCACACACACAGGATCTCAAACACACATGCTTGCTCGCTCATTCACTCTCTCTCTCCCCCCCCCCGGGAACTCGCGGCAGCAGCAGCCTCCTCCCAACGCTAACCTCCTTCATTTTCAGCCCTCGCGGAGGCGAAGGCGGAGTCCCATCGGCCGCGGTTGAAGATTTTCATTTTCCTCCGAGCCGCGCTGCAGTCTTCTTCCCGCGCAGGCACCCGATGACTCCAGCGCTGGCACCCGGCTGACACCCGATGACTCCCGCGCAGGCACCCGGATGACTCCAGTCGGCGTGCTCTCTTCTCCTCCCCCCCCGCGGCCCGGAAGAGGAAGTGGTGAGCATCGGGTGCCTGCGCGGAAGAAGAGACCACGCTAGTGTGGTCTCTTCTTCCCGCGCAGGCACCCGATGCTCTCCACTTCCTCTTCCGGGCCGCGGGGGGGGGGGAGGAGAAGAGAGCACGCCGGTGCCGCTGACTCCAGCTGTCCTGCCGCGTTCCGCCCGGGCTGACAGCATTTTAAGCCCGGGCGGCGGAGGACCGGGGAGCAGCTGGGTCAGCGGGGAACCGCGAAGTATGGCGACACGTGTCTGCGAGCCAGATGCAGCCCTCAAAAGAGCCATATCTGGCTCGCGAGCCATGGGTTCCCGACCCCTGCCATAGTCTCTTGAAGTAGCCCAGAGGCTGGAATGAAGTAGGCTCTCAAGGAGCAAGTACCTGGTTCCAGGGAAAGCTCTGAGAGAGAGATGGTACCTCACTGGTGTTGTAGGCAGCGGTGACTTCCTGGCAGAAGTAGTATTCGGTAGCAGGTCCGGGAATGTGGGCCCTCGAGGAGCGAGTACCGGTTCCAGACTGCGACCTGAAAAGCAAGAGAGAGAGCGAGACCCCCGAGGAGCGGGTACCCCTGGTAAAGTCCAAGGAGGCAGAGTAGTAAGGTATGCAGAGAGCAAATCCCATCTGCAGCGATACCTGATGGAGTCCTTCAATTTGATATCTTTTAAAGAAATCACAGAGTTGTTAAAAACATAGCCAAGCCTAGCAACTCTTATCTTGATCCCTGTCCTTAATATTGACTAAAAAAGGGGCAGCTACTTTGGTCAAACCACTTTGCTGTATCATCAACTCATTGTTAAACCTGGTGCATTCTCTGAAAATTTAAAGGATACTGTAATGTGCCCTCTCGTAAAGAGAAAACAAATTTGAATCCTTTGGTTAGATAGTTATCAGCCCATTTTACATCTTTCTTTCTTAAGCAAGTTAGTTGAATGAGCTGTTGTGGCCCAGTTGTTTACTATTCTAGAAGAACTAGACCATGTATTTCTGGATATACAGTCAGTCTGGTTTCTGCAATGGATTCTCACTGGTAGTCCTATTAAATTTATTAGCTACCTTTGATGACAATCTTTAACATCTGAGGGCTCTTGGGATCAGGGGCATTATACTGACCTGGTTTTCCTCATTCATTTCTATCCAGGTCCAGGTGGAGAATGCCCTTTCTCCTGCCTGGGAATTAAAATATATTGTTTTACAGGGGTCTAGTCTTTCCCCTGTATTATTTAAGATCTATGTACAGCCCCTAGAGGTTTTAGCTTAACATTTCTTTCATATACCAATGCTGAATTGAGAACTAGGTTCTTTATATACTTATTTAGTTGATAACTCCAAACAGGCATTCAATTAGCTATTACATGATTTAGAACTAACAAAATAAATTCTCATAAAATGGAGATACCTTGGATTAAAAGACGTACAGTTCTTTTTGCTGCATCACGTTTAATTCTGAATGGAACTGCGTTGCCTCTGTAAACAAAAGCACAAATCTTAAACTCTGAACTGAATTTTTAGAGTTAGATCTCTAATTCAATCAGAGTTTACTTTACCTGACTACATGTGATGTGCAACTAGCATCCCTATTTTTCCAGTGATAACTTGGTAACTGTAATTCATGAGATTATTATGTTGGTTTGACTTTATCCCAACTTCATTAGGTTACATTTTTAGTTCAGAATACTGCAGCCCTTATCGCACTAAATCATAGATTTCATGATCACATTTCAACAACTCTGTGGATTCTTTTTTTTACATTGACTGTTCATTTCATATTCAGTTCGATTCAATTCAAGATACTGTCATTAGTCTTAGGGAGGGTAACTTTCAAGCAGCCCATCTAGGGCTAAAATCTGTAGGCATAAAGTACCCAAATTTTCAAAATGGATTTGTGCGATTCAGTCTGTTTTGAAAATTCACAGGTTGACCTGCTATGCACATGGACATACATGCACAAAGTTACTCCTGCCCCTGAGCAGGTATAACATTGTGTTTATAGATCTAAAAATTGAACGTATGCCAGTAAATCCTTTCCCCATACCAGCTCCACCCCCTGGAATGTTTCTTGTGGTCCGCACAAAAGTATGCATGAAATCAGGTTTTGCATGTACTTTTTTGCGTGTAGGATCCTGGTTGATTTTCAAAAGGCCATTTATATACATAAAACAGTGCTTCCCACCCCTTCCCCTAACCTTCCCCCCCCCCCCCCAGCCCTACTCTAACCCCCCTCCAACCTTTGTCTTACCTTTTGCGCCTGCCTCTGGGCAGGTGCAAGTTGCGTGCGCTGGTTGACTGCCGGCACGCGATCCCCAGCACAGTGGCAAATATGGCCGCTGTGCTGGGAGCCTGACCCCGCCCCTCTCCTGCCTCTGGACCGCCCCTCCCTGCCTACGCCCTGCACCTGGACCACCCCTTTTTGCAAGCCCCAGGACTTACACATGACCTGGGGCTTTTTAAAATAGGCTCGGCGTGCGTAACTCCCCCTACGCACGTAGGCCTTTGAAACTCTGCCCCTATGTGCATAAATCCTTATGAAAGTCAACCCCTAAATGTTTATGGAACCAAGGTCCTTATTACATTACAGATTGTTGGCTATAATATAACCCCAAATGTAGCCTCCATTCTTCTCAAGAAGTGCTGTTTATGGTTCCAACATTAAAGTTGGCAAGACTGGCTGAAACATAGAAGAAGATTTTTTCTTGCTTAGGGCCTGTTATCTAGAATTCCTTGCACATTGATATCCATGTTATTAGGAGATAATTTCCAGGGATGGCTTGCATAAAATGAGCATATGTGTGCATTAGGGATGTGCATTAGTTTAAAACAAAATTACAAAATGCGACAAATAAGACTAATTCATTTCATTCAGGAGCCCTCAACCAAATCGTGGACCCCGCAAATAAAACAAACCGTATTCACTTGTTTTGTTTGCAACAAATGCATCGGACCTAGGTCTAGGCCAGGGCTTGGCTCAGACCCAGGCTCAATGCTGCAACCCAACCTGGAGGCTGGGTCCCAATGCCGAGGCCTTGGCCCGGACCCAGGCCCAATGACGTGACCCGACCAGGCTTAGTAATAGACTGAAGCCTCGGTCTTGCATAGGCCGAGGCCGTGGCAGCCTACGCAAGTCCGAGGCTTTGGCCTAGTCCAAGCTGGCGGATCCCCACTAGACAGGGTAAATGGGGGCCGGGGGGATTCTAGCCCCAGCATTTTTCCAGGAGTGTGGGAGGGAGGGCTCATTTTAGTTTTTTGGTTGTTTTTGGTTTTTTAATTGCTTGATTCATTTTTTTCACACAAATGAAACAAATCAAGCAATCTAAAAACTGAAATTTGTTGGAAAAAAACCCTCCTGAAAATGAACCGAAAAATGAAAATGATTTTTTTTTCCCTGCACATCCCTAGTGTGCATAAGTAGCAAATACATGTAAATATATATCCTATTTTGTAAAACTCAGAAATAGATGTGTATTTGCAGTGGCATGCATAAATATTAACAGGGAAAAAAGCGGCGAGTTAAGGGCATTCTGGAGTGGGATTTAGTAATATATAGTCACTTGCCATTTTGTAAGTGATATACCCCCATATATTACCAAACTTGTCCCTACACTTTTATACCTGCTAACTGACTTGCACAATTGAAATTTCACTTGCATTTTGCCTGAAGATTTTGGGTGGGAAATCTGGGTGAACTGGTGGGTGTTTGGGGTAAAGAGCTGGTGAACTGACAGAGGTGTTGGCGAACTGTGACCCCAAGTAGACACTCAAGTATTTTCAGAAGTACAGAATCCAAATACTTTATAAAATGCTTGCCTCCATACAACAAAGATTAAATCAGCTGAAATTAACTCTAAACACAACCCCCCACCCTCATGAAATTCCAGAATAATCACACCGCTAATCCTACACCTAGGAAATGTGAACATTGCTCCCTCAGATCAGGTATGAGACCTAGGAATTCAGATTGATGAAAATTTGTAAATGAAAAAAACATATAAGCAAACTAATTAAAACAGGGTACTCCAAGCTTCGAATATTACATTGACTGGAGACATACACACCCAAATTCAAAAAAAACTGAAAACCTGGCTCTTCCAGCAAGCCTACCCCATGTTACCCCCCCACTACATAAATTTCCTCTGTAATTTCCATTGATCTATGACTAAGAATGCCTTATGTCCGCTGATTTTTGTACTTGCCTTTTATGTTTATAGTTATGTTTATAGTTTGTGGTATCTATTTATTGATTTATTGATATTGCTTTGCCTAGCCAGTATTACCCACTCTCCCTGTTTAGTGTATTTATTCGGTTATATGTAAGGGCTCTGCCCAAAAGTTAATTGTATTTTTCTGTTATATGTAAGGGCTCCGCCCAAAAGTTCTTGTTTTTTGTGAACCGATGAGATGTGCGAACGGATATCGGTATAGAAGAGACTTTAAATAAATAAATAAAGAAATAAATACTAACAATACAGGTGTTCCACGCCCTGCTCGAGGGCCTGCTCAACTTCATGGTTCCACAGCGGGTCCCGGGATGACCTCCCTCATGGTAGTTGCCAGTTCTGCTAAGCCCCGGCGTCCCGCGGCAGTGGTCGCCGGGCCTTCCACTGTGTGTCGGGCCTCACGCAGTGGTTCTGCGTCCTCGGCCATGTTGGCCATGTCTATACACGCTCACGTGTGCGACACTGCCCAGACTCATGTAGGACCTAGGGCGGGTCCTAGCTCTGCAGCACGCCCTGATTGATCCCCCGATATAAGGAAGTTCCTGTCTCTGCTTCCTTGCCTTGGTAATCGGGTCGGTTTGTTCTGAGATTGCCTCTGCACTTGTACTTGTTCCTGCTTGTTCCTAGACTCATTCTAGGATCCTTCTGTTCCAGTTCTGTTCCTGACTCATTCCTGCATTCTAGTTCCTGTATCCTGCTTGTTCCTGTGTTCGTCTGTCTACCCAGGTAGTACCCTCGGACTGTCTTTCTGATACTGACCTCAACCTGTTCCTGACCTGCCTGCCTGCCTTCTGCCTGCCTCAAGACCTCAGCCTGCCTTTGACCTCATCTGACCTTCGGAACCTGACCTCTGCTTTGCTGACCACTCCTTGGACTGACCTCTGGACATTGACCTTTGCCTGCCTGACCTCATCTCCAGATTCTGGCTCTGTTCCTTCCCTTGTCATCACCAACACTGTTCTGATTCTCCCTTTTCCAACCAGCAGCCACCTTTGAACCCAATCGCGCTCCCCCTGTCTCTGTGGGCACGCCGGACTTTCACTCTCTTAGGAGACCCTGCGAGGCCCACCTAAGTCCAAGCGGCCCGGGTCCCTACGGGCTCCTCCCGGGGGGACCTCGGGCTTCCAGTGGTGAAGCTCTTCCTAGCATCTGTCTCCTCCAGTGCTCTGCCCCTGGGGGCAGCTGTCTCCTATTCCCTTTCAGGAGGCTTTTCATCTCTGCCCCAGGACAAGGGTCCACCCCCAGTGCAACAACAGGACTTCCGCACGGTGCTACAATCACTAATATTTTCCAACATAGATTACTGCAATTCCCTGTTACTAGGCCTACCCTCTGGATTAATAAAACATTTACAATTACTACAAAATGCCTCAGCCAGACTGCTACTAGGGACAAGAAAATTTGACCATATCACTCCCCTCGCTGATAGCACTGCACTGGCTTCCTGTACAATACAGAATGCACTATAAAGTACTTACTCTAATTTTTAGTATCATCAACAATATTAACCCATGCCTATTAGGAGTGACTCTTCAACCCTACACACAGCAGAGAGCCCTAAGATCGCAAGACAAAGGACTTTTAAAAATGCCTACAACACGGAGCACACACAACGCAAATAAGAGACCACAGGTTTTCCATACTGGGCCCTAAGTTATGGAACTCTCTCCCAGAGTCACTACATCTGATAACAGATAGAAAGAGTTTCAAAAGGGAACTGAAAACATGGCTCTTTAGAAAAGACTATATTCTAACATAAAAGCCAACAAACTGACAATCACTATCAGAACTCTAAACAGTATAAGTAAATTGAGTAAAAAGAATCAAACGATATTAAGTGTAAGCATGGCACATAGGACAATGAAATGAAATAGCTCCTTAATTAATGCATACGTGATAATGTTGTGTTCACCCAGAATTAGAATTTATAATTATAAGAAACTAGATAATGCACAAAACTAGATAATATATGACTATGACCTTGACTATATATAAACTGTATTAAACCCAGAGCATGAAAGCTGAGTTAAAGTGGGAAATTTTACCCTGAAACTGAATGATAACTTGTAAACCATTGTGATCTTATTTTGGAATGATGGTATATAAAACACCTAAATAAATAAATAGTTAAATAAATAAATATATAATTCTGGGTTATTACATGCACATTGTTATAATAGATGTAAAATGTATGGGATGAATTTTCAAAACATTTACATGTGTATAATTAGCATACACATGTTTAAATAGCTTGTACTCATGTAAACATCAAAAGTATGTGCGTATTTTTAGTTCATCTGCACACATTTACATGTGAAAAAAGGGTCAATCTCAGGGTGTCCCGGGGCATGACCAAGAAACATGTGCACAAGTTGCTATGTTATGAGACCTGCATGCGTACATTTGACAAATTATTCACACTATTTTACATCCACTAATTATTTTGCGCAATTGATATGACTCGTCTGTTATTCATTATTAGTTGGGTGAACTGGAGGAGAGCAGAATGAAGAACTAGGAGGGTCTTGTTGACCTGGAGAGGAACTGGGTAAATTGGGAGAGGTTTTGGCAAATTGTTTTTTTGTCTATGTATTCTTAAAATAATACCAACTTCTGCACATAAACAGGGTTTTACGTAAGCAAGTCACAGTTTTTTTCATGTGTAAAGTATACATGCACATGTTTTTAAAATAGGTAGGAAAAGTTTGCGCTTTCAGTGCATTGCAGATATTTGCGAATAAGGAAACATACAAGTGTATGATGGGGGTAGACATATGTATAAATCATAATCTGTGTGTACCTAATATGTGCAGGTTACAAATGCTGTAGTAGATCTCCACTCAGCCATATATGTGCATACATGGGGCTGCATAGAGCTGTTTGAAAGTCACCCTCCCTGTGCATAAGTTTAGAAAATGGGTAAAGTGTTCCTGCATTACAAATATACCTGTATACTAATATATACATGCATACTTTCGGCCAAAAATATATGGTATATTATAAACTGTGCAGCTCTTGCCAAACAGTTTATAAAATACTAGTAGAAATCGTCATGTGCTCACTTAAAGGTGAATTTTCAGAACATTCCACACATAAAAATTAGCATATACGTGCATAAGTAACCTCTACTCGTGTAATCCGTATTTTAGAAAAGTCCAAAACATGCATGTATTTTCATTTTTACGCACTCATATATGTACTTAAAAAATGCAGGGTCTAGAGGAATTTCTGGGCAGGGGCAACAGTCATGCACATAAGTTGCTATTTTAAAAGACATGTGCTTACATTTTCCAACTTTCTCGCACATATTTACACTTCTAATTATCTGGCATAAGTGATATGTTACCGTTCAGCAAGGCTCCAGCAGGCTCCCACGGTATGCAGCTCGACGGCATCGCTTGGCTCAGCGTGGCACCACGTGCCTCGCGGCGTGACTCCTCCCCCTCTTTGTCGTCAGCAGCCTGGCTGGAAGTTCACGTGGTAGCACTGGAAAAATACTGTATTTAAAGGGAGCTTTCCAGCAAAGCGTCACCTCGGTTACAGGCTTGCTTGTGCTGAAGCTTCGGTGGTTCCTACCTGCATTCTTGTATGCTATTTGTCTTGACCCAGACTGCTTCTTGGACCTGCCTCGTCTTGCTGCCTGCCTTTGGATCTGTTTGCCTTGGTACTCTTGTCTGCTGCTTGCCCTGACCCGGAGAGATACAGAAGTGATGCTGGAGTGGTTTTGCTGTGCAGCGCATTGTTTAATTTATACATTAGAAATCCAAACATATACTAACGATACAGCGATCAAATTGAGCCCCTGAAGCAGCCCTATTGAAAGAGGGCGAAACTCGGCCAGAGTCGGGCTAGTTTGTACAATCCTTTTCCACTCAATAAAGAAATACAGATCGGACATTTGACTGCCTATTCTGTACTTCCGCCCACACGGCTTTATTAGGCAGCCTTCCTTGTTGCTGTACAGCCTGCCATCGGATCTGTTTGCTCTGGAACTCTTGCCAGCTGCCTGCCCTGACCGGACTGCCTCTCAGACAACCCTGATTATCTCACAGAATAAGGTAAGGTGGTTCTCTACTAGAGATGTGAATCGGAACCTGAATTGGTTCGGATTCCGGTTCGGATTCATATGTGGGTTTTTTTTTCATTGGGCCCGATCGCGGTTTTGTTTATCGGCTGCGCCCGAGCCGATAAACAAAAAACTAATCCCTTTGCTTCCCCCACCCTCCCGACCCCCCAAAAAACATTTTACAGGTACCTGGTGGTCCAGTGGGGGTCCCGGGAGCGATCTCCCGCTCTCAGGCCGTCGGCTGCCACTAATCAAAATGGTGCCTTTGCCCCTACCATGTGACAGGGTATCCGTGCCATTGGCCAGCCCCTGTCACATGGAGGGAGCACTGGATGGCCGGCACCATCTTTAAAAATGCCCCGATCGGATTGTGTCTCGGACAACCCTGATCATCTCACAGAATACGGTAAGGCTGTTCTCTACATTGGTTCCACTATCAAATCTGTAACATGATAAACATGTTTATTGTGTACTACTCACTGGGTGGGAGATCTGGGGGAACTGGGGGAAGTTCAGGCTGAAAAACCAGGAGGGTATCAATGACCTGGAGAAGGACTGGGCAAACTGGTGGGCTATTTGGTTAAAATGGTAATTTCACTCACTCGCATTTATTTTAAAATACATAGATTTACAGATATAAATTCTGACTTACATGAGTAAATCCTAATTTATTTTTGTACATAAAATATATATATATGCATATTTTTAAAATTGGTGGGTAAATTATGCGTGTTAAATGCATAGAAATACATGGTTTCATTGCATTGCAAGTATTTGCATGTGGACCTACAAATATGTGTATGTTGTGGGTTAAAAGTACACAACTAAGAAAAATGACCCCCCAAAATCCTGTCCTCAAAGATAATATCTCCAATCAAAGAAAAGAACAGTGGAAACAAATGTAATAGTGGCAAAAAGCTTAGAAACTTAAAGACATGTAAGGGTGTCAGCAATCCGGGAACAAGTGCAAGACACCTTTAAGGTGGTAATCCGGACGTCTCAATCATTCACCCATATGTAATACAAAAAGCAATTTAAACAGTATTCAAATCCTGATAATTTTTAAAGTATTTTTTTATGAACATAAAATGAACCTATAGGTACAATGCTCAGAGAAATAAGCGTGATAGAAGAGATACAAAAACCCCAATGTCAGCAGATGATTTGAATGTCCTGCATCAGGGGGATTTATCTGAAAGCTTGAGACTCCTCTTCATAGTTGAACGCTCTGTCTGGATTTCCCGATCTCCAATCAAATCAAGAATGATGACAAACCAACTCGACCAGAGCTTGGCCTTTAAAGATAGATGTACTTCTGGTCTTGACGTATGATACGCCTATTGTCATAATCTAGGAGAAAAGAAACTTTATTGACACATATTTAGTTTTGTATCCAAAGAATCCAGTTAAATTGCAAATGCAAACATCTGCAGATGTACCAAACAGATTCAAAGAAAGGTGGCAAAATAGTGGTTTTGGATCGCCAGATGAACCTCACCGAGGTACACTGACAGCTATTTGACAGTACTTATTACCATCTATTATTGGGAGACCTGACTCAGGCCTTACAGCTAATTATTGAAACAGAAGTGGAAGAAGGTCTTACAGCTGGGTTCCTCACTAAGGCCTGGATTTTCTAAGGTCACAGACCTTAGAAAATCTGGTGGTAACGGGGGGCGGGGGGGGGGCGAAGTGGGGAGGCAGGCCTACGAAAGCCAGCACCCATCGCACCACTGTTGTGTGCTGGGTGCCGGCTTTCATACCGAATAACTACACCATAAAAGGTGTAGTTATTCAGTGCCAAACCATGTGACAGGGGCCAGCCAATGGCACGGATACCCTGTCACATGGTAAGGGCAAAGGGCCATCGGTGCCATTTTTATTAGCGCAGCCGACGGCCCGAGAGCGGGAGATCGCTCCCAGCGCCCCCACTGGACCACCAGGTAATTTTAAAACATTTTTGGAGGGTTCGGGAGGGTGGGAGAGGGTAAGGGGTCAGTTTTAAAGGGTCTGGGTGGGTTTTTTTTTATCGGGCCTTACCTTTCGCCGCCAGCAATGTCTCCACAGAGTTGGCCCCAGTGCCGCCCCCGACTCCTCCTCTTCCGGGGCCAACTCCACTCCCATTTAGTGATTGCACGTGAAAAGAGACTTTTCACGTGCAAAAAGTCCCTTTTTGCGTGCAATCTCTTTTAAAAATGACCCCTAAGAGGGAAGCCACTTTTTTATTATCCAGTCACCCGCTTGTTCCAGTTTTCTATTTACTACCCAAGATTCATAAATGATTGTACAATCCTCCAGGAAGACCAATTGTTTCTAGCCAAGATTCCCTGTTAGAAACACTTTCCCAGTTTGTGGATACATTTCTTGTCCCAGTGGTTCCACTGATTCCATCCTTTCTTAGAGATTCTCAATTTTTGATTAATCAGCTGAATGATTTCACTTGTACCACTATTACCTACCTTTTTACACTTGATGTAGAGGCATTATATTCTAACATCCTCAAAATCAGGCTTTGAAGATCATTGAACAGGCCTTGCACATGAGGGAATGTCCCCATCATATCCATACTCAGTTTCTATGCAAGTTAACAAAAATTGTGCTCACACAGAACTAGAGATGTGAATCAGAACCGGAATCGGTTCAGTTCCGGTTCCGATTCAATTCTTATAATTTTTATCGTCCGGCCCGATTGGTTTTTTGTTTATCGGCTGTGCCCAATCCGATAAACAAAAAACTCACCCTGACCCTTTACAACTGACCCCTTAGCCTCCCCCACCCTCCCGATCCCCCCTCCCAAAAACGTTTTAAAATTACCTGGTGGTCCAGTGGGGGTGCGGGGAGCAATCTCCCGCTCTCAGGCCGTCGGATGCGCTAATAAAAATGTTTTTTTTTTTATTGGACCATCGACGCCATTTTTATTAGTGGCAGCCGACAGCCCAAGAGTGGGCGATCGGTCACGGGGCTTCCACTGGACCACCAGGTGATTTTAAAATGTTTTTGGGGTTTGGGAGGGTGGGGGAAGGTAAGGGATTAGTTTTAAACTGTTGGGGTGGGTTTAGGGGTTGTTTTGGTGTGCCGGTTTTCCCGCCCGCCCCCCAAATAACTCCCGTTAGTGGACACAAACCTGATTAATGATTTTTCACGATAAATCGGGGGAATTTCTATTGTATCACACTCTTTAACGATTTTTGACGATTTAAAAAATATCGGACGAAATTTTAAATTGTCAAAAAACGATTCACATCCCTACACAGAACTATTTTGCATTTGATGGTCACTTTTATTAAGAAATATGTGGTACAGCCATGGGGGCTACTATGGCTCCAGATGTGACCAATTTGTTTATGACAGATTTTGAGACCACTTGGATTATAGATGGCCCCTTCATGTAAACAATGAATATAAATGTATTTTTATGGAGATGATATATAGATGATATTTTCTTTTTCTGGGGAGGCTGACACATCTGAATTCATTTATCAAATGGATTAATAATCCATTAATTTACCGCTACTATCCACGAGTCTAAAATATTTTTGGACATGACTATTCTTAAAACTTCATGTGAATTTCAGACCACCTTATATAGGAAACTGACACATACGAATTCCTATTTACATTTCACAAGTGCACATCCATCAAGCTGAAGAAGAATTTACCTGTTGGACAATTCTTTCAGCCCCGATGCATCTGCACTAGCTTGGAAGACATTAAATCCCAAGCAGCTATATTATTAGCAAGCTTTCCAGCTTGGGGCTACTTGAAGTCCTATATCAGGAGAGCTTACCTATGTGCAAAATTCTCGCATAGAGAATGGTTATTAACTCCACGACAGACTACCCCTTCAGAGTCTTTGGCTTGCGTGCTCCCTTATTTTCTGGGAGTTAGTGCGACTTGCCCAATTATTCGGAAATATTGGCATCTTTTACAATTGTACCCTGCATTTCAAGATCTTCCACGATTTGCATTTACATGTGGTACGAATCTGCGGGACAGATTAGTACACTCTGACTTCCAACGAGAATCCCTGAGACTTGTCATATCTAGACCAGGTCATGCCCCTTGTAGCCACTGCTCTGTTTGTTCAGTATGAATACAGATACTATTGAGTTCACACACTTACTGTGTGATTTACCTCCACCATTCATCTAATTGTTAATCTATGTGTGTAGTATACATCATTAAATGCTCATTCAATACATTTTATGTCAGTAAAACTACCCGCACTATCTATTATGCAGCGGTATGATCGTGCATCGGAGCTACTTGCAAAATAATTTTTTATCCTTGCCTTTAGTACAATATTATTTGGAATTGGGAAACACATTTTATGAATTACGATTTTGTGTATTAGCCCAAATTTCTCAGAATTGGCATGGAGGATTTTTTTTTCCGTCATCTGCTGCAAATGGAACAGAAATAGAAACATAGAAACATAGAAATGACAGCAGAAGAAGACCGAATGGCCCATCCAGTCTGCCCAGCAAGCTTCACACATTTTTTCTCTCATACTTATCTGTTTCTCTTAGCTCTTTGTTCTATTCCCCTTCCACCCCCACCATTAATGTAGAGAGCAGTGATGGAGCTGCATCCAAGTGAAATATCTAGCTTGATTAGTTAGGGGTAGTAGGGGTAGTAACCGCCGCGATAAGCAAGCTACACCCATGCTTATTTGTTTTACCTAGACTATGTTGTACAGCCCTTGTTGGTTGTTTTTTCTTCTCCCCTGCCGTTGAAGCAGGGAGCTATGCTGGATATGCGTGAAGTATCAGTTTTTTTCTCCCCTGTCGTTGAAGCAGAGAGCCATGCTGGATATGCATTGAAAGTGAAGTGAAGTATCAGGCACATTTGGTTTGGGGTAGTAACCGCCGTAACAAGCCAGCTACTCCTCGCTTTGTGATTGCGAATCCTTTTTTTCTTCACCCCTGTCGTTGAAGCTATGCAGGATATGCGTGAAGCATCAGTTTTGTTTTGTTTTTTTCCCCTGCTGTTGAAGCAGAGAGCTATGCTGGAAATGCGTGATGTATCAGTCATTCTCCCATGCCGTTGAAGCAGAGAGCCATGCTGGATATGCATGGAAAGTGAAGTATCAGGCACATTTGGTTTGGGGTAGTAACCGCCGTAACAAGCCAGCTACTCCCCGCTTTGTGAGTGCGAACCCTTTTTCTTCTCCCTTGCCGTTGAAGCAGAGAGCTCTGCTGGATGTGTGAAGTATCAGTTATTCTTCTCCCCTGTCGTTGAAGCAGAGAGCTATGCTGTATATGCATTGAAAGTGAAGTATCAGGCTTATTTGGTTTGGGGTAGTAACCGCCGTAACAAGCCAGCTACTCCCCTCTTTGTGAGTGCAAATCCTTTTTTCCATTTCCTCTTTCTGTTGAAGCTTAGAGCGATGTTGGAGTCACAGTAAGCATGTGTATGTTTATTGAATAAGGGTATTGTGTCCAGGCAGTAGCCATCATTCTGGCGAGTCACCCACTCTTCATTGGCGGCCTCTTGACTTTATGGATCCACAGTGTTTATCCCATGCCCCTTTGAAGTCTTTCACAGTTCTGGTCTTCACCACTTCCTCCGGAAGGGCATTCCAGGCATCTACCACCCTCTCCGTGAAGAAATACTTCCTGACATTGGTTCTGAATCTTCCTCCCTGGAGCCTCAAATCGTGACCCCTGGTTCTGCTGATTTTTTTCCTACGGAAAAGGTTTGTCGGATCCATTGTTTGAATACTTTGATGCCCATGGGACTTTTGCCGCCATTCTTGATTTGATTGGAGATCGGGAAATCCAGACAGAGTGTTTGACTATGGAGAGGAGTCTCAAGCTCTCAGATAAGTCCCCCTGATGCAGGAGATCTGAAAATCCAGCTGACGTCGGGGTTTTTGTACCTCTTCTATCATGCTGATTTCTCTGAGCATTGTACCTATAGGTTCATTTGAATACTGTTTAGAATGCTCTATGTATTACATATGGGTGAATGATTGAAATGTCCGAGCTACCACCTTAAAGGTGTTCTTGCACTTGTTCCTGGTTTGCTGACACCCTTACATGTCTTTAAGTTTTTTACCACTATTACATTTGTTTCCACTGTTCCTTTCTTTGATTGTTGGTTAAAAGTACACATTTCATAATATGTGCATATGTGATGCATGCTTGTTATAAAATCCGATGGTAAAACTACATACTGCCACATACACACGTATATGCCATCCCGTGAAATTGCTTGAAAGTTGGCCTTCCTATAGGCAAAAGGTGTATTGCGGACAGTTTTGAAAGTTGAACTCCCAGAGACTATCTGAAAAAGCATATTAACCATGGTGGTTTGTATGTGCATTTAGCTGATTATGTTTAAGTTTTTTATTTATATTCATTGTTTACATGAGGTTCATATTTATCTTTGCTATTATCTTATATGTTTACATTTTTATTCTGTTTTTTATATTATAATTCAGCTATTTGTTTGTCTTACTATATTATATTTTTTCTGATGAATGTTTTAGCACCCAATCAGAGTCCTTGATGGAAGGGTGATTTGCAAACAATAAATAAATAATTCTTTCTCATAAACATTATTAGTTTACTATCAGGACATTTATCTCTTTATAAACACTAAATGTTCATATTTATTTTACTGTACAGTTTTTAAACATTCTGCCTCCAAAGATGATTCATACTTAAACATAAAGTAGTTTATAATCTAAATCTAACATGAGTATCCCTTAATTGCTATAATAATTTTCTCCTGTTTGTTTATGCTATAGATAGGAAAGGAGCATTCTGGCCTGAAGGCTGTAACTGAAGTTCTCCAGGAGATCCAGTACAAGGTAAGGCTTTGTTTGAAGAAGGCAGAGAGAGAGAGAGGGAGAGAGAGAGTGAGAAACATGCTTTGTATTATTAGAGAATAAGTGAAGCAGACATTGTCAATAAGATAAACAGGAATTAAGAGCTCAGTATCAGAAATGTTTCTGTTGAAAAGATAACATGCCTGGAGGCTCAGTGTAGTTAATGTGAACACAAGAGCTATGAAAGATAACAGATCTATATCCTGCTTTTATTTGGAAATAGCAGTGTCATTGTGCCCCCATATGTCACATTTTGCTTTGATTCATACCAGAAGAGAACTTACAGGAGGCCCACAATAAATCACGGCTGGAATCTGTAAAGGATCATTCAGCCAACAAAGCCATTATCTTTTCACAGGAGATGTATTTGAAAAGTACTTTTTCTGAATAAAGTTGAAGAAACCCCCGCAATATAAAGTTCACTTTCTGTCACTTGTTTGTTTTTGGCTACTGACCATCATTTATCTATAGTTTTGTTTCAGGAAAGGAAAATCTTTCTGTCCTAAACAAGAGACAAGGGAAGAGAGTAATATAGTTTTCCCATTCACTACGACAAGCTGATTTGGCATTAGATATATATGTCTGAGCATTTTTGGAGTTTTAGATTCAGATTACACCTTTTCACTTGAAGTTCAAGGCAAGTTGCAATCAGGTGTAATAAGTATTTCCCTGTCCCCAGAGGACTTACAATCCAAGGGCCCTATTTACTAAGTATTTTTCACCTATGACATAGAATAGGAGAAAACCTTTAGTAAATAGGCCCCTAAGTTTGAACCTGAGGCACTGGAGGGGGAAGTGTCTTGCTCAAGGTGACAAGGAATATCAGTCGGATTTGAACTGTGGTTTCTCTGGTTCTCAACCTGCTGCTGCTCATTAGGTTAGCCATGAGGTGCTTTTTGTTAAGCTTTCCGGCCGCCGCAGCTGGGTTCACTTACCCCCGATGCCAGCTCTCTGGGCTGGCCCCTTCTGCTTCAGTGGCAGTGGGCAGTAGAGATGTGCAGCAGTAAAATTGTTCAGTTCAGGCTTTGTTTTCAGCCTGCCGCAGGAAATTTCGATTTTCCTGCGGTTCAGGTTTTTTTTTTTCGGGGGACCCCAGTTTTTGGGTTAGTGTGCACTAACCTGAAAAACAAAATTTTTCTGAAATTTTAGAAAAATTACATTCATTTTTCGGGTTCTCCAAACAAGGACGAATTAGACCACCAGGGGCTTTTGGCAAGTCTTGGAGGACCCTCCTGACCCCCACAAGACTTGCCAAAAGTCTGGGAGCAAACTCCTGCACTCGGACTGTCGGCTGCCAGTATTCAAAATGGCGCCAATAGCCTTTGCCCTTACTATGTCACAGGGGCTACTGGTGCCATTGGTCAGCCCCTGTCACATGGTAGGAGCACAAGATGGCGCCGGCCATCCAGTGCTCCTACCATGTGACAGGATCCGGCCAATGGTACGGTTACCCTGTCACATGGTAAGGGCAAAGGGCCATCGGCGCCATTTTGATTAGTGGCAGCCGACGGCCCAGGAGCAGGAGGACAGCCCGGAGCGGGAGATCGCTCCTGGGACCCCCACTGGACCACCAGGTACCTGTACAAAGTTTTTGGGGGGGTCGGGAAGGTGGGGGAAGCTAAGGGGTTAGCTTTAAAGGGTTGGGTGGGTTTTTTGTTTATCGGCTGGGGCACAGCCGATAAACAAAACCGCGATCTGGCCCGATGGGAAAAAACCAACATGTGAATTGGAACCGGAATCCGAACCGATTCCGGTTCCGATTCACATCTCTAGCAATTATATCTTTTTTGAGATGTGGCGACCAGAATTGTACACAGTATTCAAGGTGCGGTCTCACCATGGAGCGATACAGAGGCATTATGACATTTTCCGTTTTATTCACCATTCCCTTTCTAATATTTCCCAACATTCTGTTTGCTTTTTTGAATGCCGCAGCACACTGAACTGACGATTTCATTGTGTTATCCACTATGACGCCTAGATCTCTTTCTTGGGTAGTAGCACCTAATATGGAACCTAACATTGTGTAACTATAGCATGGGTTATTTTTCCCTATATGCATCACCTTGCACTTGTCCACATTAAATTTCATCTGCCATTTTGATGCCCAATTTTCCAACCTCACAAGGTCTTCCTGCAATTTATCACAATCTGCTTGTGATTTAACTATGATTGAACAATTTTGTATCATCTGCAAATTTGATTACCTCACTTGTTGTATTTCTTTCCAGATCATTTATAAATATATTGAAAAGTAAGGGTCCCAATACAGATCCCTGAGGCACTCCACTGCCCATACCCTTCCACTGAGTAAATTGTCCATTGAATCCTACTCTCTGTTTCCTGTCTTTTAGCCAGTTTGCAATCCACGAAAGGACATCGCCACCTATCCCATGAATTTTTATTTTTTCTAGAAGCCTCTCATGAGGAACTTTGTCAAATGCCTTCTGAAAATCCAAGTATACTATATCTACAGGTTCACCTTTATCCACATGTTTATTAACTCCTTCAAAAAAGTGAAGCAGATTTTTGAGGCAAGACTTGCCATGGGTAAAGCCATGCTAACTTTGTTCCATTAAAACATGTCTTTCTATATGTTCTATGATTTTGATATGTAGAAAACTTTCCACTATTTTTCCTGGCACTGAAATCAGGCTAACTGGTCTGTAGTTTCCCGGGTCGCCCCTGGAGCCCTTTTTAAATATGGGGGTTACATTAGCTATCCTCCAGTCTTCAGGTACAATGGATGATTTTAATGACAGGATACAAATTTTTACTAATAGGTCTGAAATTTCATTTTTTTAGTCCTTCAGAACTCTGGGGTGTATACCATCTGGTTCAGGTGATTTACTACTCTTAAGTTTGTCAATCAGGTCTACCACATCGTCTATGACGCAGATTTGGTTCAGTCCATCTGAATCATTACCCATGAATACCTTCTCCAGTACGGGAACCTCCCCAACATCCTCTTCAGTAAACAGCGAAGAAAAGAAATCATTTAATCTTTCCGCGATGGCCTTATCTTCACTCCTAAAGAAATAACCGCCAGTTCTTATTTACTTAACCCTATTCTGTAGACGTAAACTTTTCATGAAGACTGTAATCTGTAAGCATCTGTATTTATTATAAGAATTTGTATTTACTATTTATATTTATTATTTAGCTATTAACATTGTTCTGTTACCACTTGGTACTATTTCTCTCCTTTACCTCAAACTCTAAGTTCCTACTAAGTTAGCCATGTTATTTATACCCAATCGTTGGATGTAATTGTATATTTGTTTAATTGTTCAATCTGTTTGATGTAATTTTCTGATCCTTGTTCTGTGTAAACCGAAGTGGTATGCACTAGTGCATGAACTCCGGTATATAAAAGCCTTTAAATAAATAAATAAATAAATAAATAAATAAATAAGTGCCCCTTTTACCCCTCGATCATCTAACAGTCCAACTGACTCCCTCACAGGCTTTCTGCTTCGGATATATTTTAAAAAGTTTTTACTGTGAGTTTTTGCCTCTACGGCAACTTCTTTTCAAATTCTCTCTTAGCCTGTGTTATCAATGTCTTACATTTAACTTGCCAACGTTTATGCATTATCCTATTTTCTTCTGTTGGATCCTTCTTCCCATTTTTGAATGAAGATCTTTGGGCTAAAATAGCTCCTTTCACCTCCCCTTTTAACCATGCCGGTAATCAATTTGCCTTCTTTCCACCTTTCATAATGTGTGGAATTTGCCTCTAGCTGTGTGGAATGTGCCTCTAGCTGTTCCATCTCCTGCAGCTCAGAATACAGCTTCGGCCCTACATGCATTGTGGATCCACACCATTGAAAGCTCAAAGAGGTGGCTGTCCATGCAAAGAAGTCTGCGGACATTCATCGCAGACCTGCTCCTGAATTCCAAACAGGCGACAGAGTGTGGCTTTGCACACACCACATTCACCTGAAGCTTCTGTAGCAAAGCTTGGCTCCCAGGTACATTGGGCTGTTCCCTGTTATCCGATGTATTGGCCTTCCTCCCAGCTTAGGAATCCATAATTCTTCTTTCCATGTATCACTTCTCAAGCCACTGATCCTCTGTTGGCCTTCACGCAAGATTCCTGAACGTCTGCCCTAGTCACCAAGACCAAGACACTATCGAGTACAAGAGGTTCTCAATGTTCATAAGAAGGGTCAAAAGTGGGAATATTTACTCTCATGGGAAGGATATGGTCCTGAAGAAAATTCCTGGGAACCAGCTGTCAATATCCTTGATAAAGATCTGCTTCAACAAATTCATGCCGCACATCCTGGGAAACCTAGACCTCCAGGAGGGGGCAGTAAAGGGGGGAGTACTGTTACACTTCCTGGCCATCACAGGCCCATGGCTTGGTTCACTCACCCCTAGAAGCCAGCTCTCCAGGCTGGCCCCTTCTCCTTTGGTGGCACGGGCAGTAGCTCCCGCTCTTGTTCTGCTCTCTTGATTCCCAGAGCACCCCGTGTGGTGGGGAGTCCCTCCAAGCCCACCATGGCCTTTCCCCCGCCATGTAGATAGATGCCACCACTGCCTCCTTAGGCGCGCACAAATCTGAATTTAAAGGGACAATGGCGGGAAAGCCACCTGCTGCCTCTTCCGATGAAGTCATCAAACACTCCTATTTAAGGAGAGCTCCGGTGGTCAGACCGCCTTGGCAACAGGTCTCCATGCTGTTCAGCTGTGCTCTGCATTCCTGCATTCCTGATCCTGCTTCAGTTCCAGTTCCTGATCCTGCCTCAGTCCCAGTTCCTGTTCCTGTCCTCCTATACCTTTCAGATGTATTCGTTGACACTGACCAATTGCCTGGACTTGACTTCGTGCCTTGCTGACTGCCTCTGACCTATTGACTTTGTGCCTTGCTACCTGCCTCTGACCCTTTGCCTGGACTCAAACTCTTGCCTTGCCACCTCATCTGATTCTTCACCTGGACCTGACTTACACCCCTCGCAGGTACCACCTTCCTGTCTGGATTCCTCTCCCTATCAAGCTGACTCTCTTCTGCCAAGCCCTCTGGTTCAGCCTCTCAGTCTCGCCAGCTTTATCCCACAGTTGGACTCCTTCAGTTGCTGCTCTCCGGTGTCCCATCCTCTGGCCGTCCTTACAAGATCATCCACGCGGAGGCCCACCTAAGTCCAGCTGGCCCCGGCACCCAAGGGCTCAACCTGCAGGGGACGAGGGCTGGTATTGGCATAGGTCCAGTTGGCCTCCTCTTCCCGTCTGGCCTCACCTCCCAACGGGGAGGACAAAGGTAGCACCAACGCTACCTCAGGTCAAGGATGTTGTGGGACCGCAGGTAGCGGACCCATCTCTGGTGGTATATGTGTACCTCTGGGCGACGACGCAGCTGCAGAGGAGCTCCAGCAAGCGCCGAGGCAGGTGAGAGGCATCCAAGTGTAGGCTGGTGTAGATGGACCTTCACCACCACCGCACCTGTGCACAGTAGAGAGACTCAGACAATGCAATGTTTGGTCTCATCTGGAACACAGAAGCTGATGAGACAAGATACCAGGATGAAGGCATGGAATTCCAATCAAGAACAGAGTGCCAACGAGAAGCTAGATTCAGAGAAGTCCTAAGAAGGACTGGCTCATTGCGAAGGCCAGGAAGGAATGACGATGAGCCCATTTTGAAGGGAAGAAGGGGCGACTCCCACGATGCTGTCAGAAATGGACCTCCTCCCTTGCTGGCCCTTTAAAAGAAGAAGAGAGAGCCGGCCTTGCCCCTAGGAAGGAAGCAGGAAGTCTAGGGCCATGGACAGTGGCCCTGCTGTGACGCCAAAGACTGAGCTGAAGGAGGAGCAGGCCCCGAACTGGAACTAGGCCTCAGGACAGGCCCTGAAGACACAGGCGGTTCCCTGCCACTGAAGGTAAGCCAGGGATGGCTCC
Organism: Rhinatrema bivittatum; assembly: GCF_901001135.1. NCBI lineage: Eukaryota > Metazoa > Chordata > Amphibia > Gymnophiona > Rhinatrematidae > Rhinatrema > Rhinatrema bivittatum. The sequence continues at coordinate 646,104,793 of NC_042616.1, read as the reverse complement.
GGCTGTCAGGCGAGTCCAGGGATGATGGCCCTCTCCCGCGGAGGGCTCAAAGTAAGGATTGTGATCTCTGGGCCAAATGGGGATGCTGAAACGTGACTCCTGCCACATGAAGGACCCTTCGGCGGCCTCCGGGCCGTGGTGGACATCACAGTGTGGCTCCTGCCACAAGAGGAGATGCAAGCGCGGCCTCTGGGCTGCAAGGGAGGTGGAAGCGTGGCTCCTGCCGCACAGGAAGCACGTCGGCGGTCTCCGGACCGCTTGCAGGGAAGTAGCACGGCTCCTGCCGCCTGATGAAATGCTGACGGCCTCCAGGCCATATGAAGAGTGCAGCGCGGCTCCTGCCATAGCTGCAGCAGAAGGGAGAGAAGAGCAAAAGAAGGTGGAGAAGTGGTCTGTGGCACCTGTCACAGGCCGAATCGCAACAAAGGGTTCACCTCCACGACAGCTTTGCTTAATTCTATTGCCTGTAAAAGGCAAAGGAATAGTGAATGTCTAATGAAGCCATGAGGTTTTATTTTGGAAAATAGAAGCAAGACCAAATTTTGAATCACATACACACATTAACACTGTGCTCATTGCTTTGAGGGATCAGGCTTCATATTTGGAAACTAGTCACAAAGGGGAAGATTTTCAAAAGGTTTAACTGGCTATCTTCCAGAATTAGCCAGTTAAACCTAACCAGTTAAAAATTTCTCTTCCCCCCTTCTGATTGGCTAAATCTAACAGGTTAAATGCACAAGGCTCCTAAATTTAGCAGGTTAAAAGAGAGGCAGGTTGGGGTTAGGGGCGAGGCTAGATCAGAGGACAGAATGTATCCAGTTAGCTCTGATTTTAATTCTGGTTGTACAAATAAGCCCAGCTGGTTAGGTCTGACTCAAAATCCAGTTGAAGATAACCAGGTAACATTATCCCAATTATCTTTTCTGCTCAACGGGCTTTTGAAAATGGACCCAACTGTATAAAGGAACACAGTTCAAGTATACAATATTACTATTTGATTTTGAATGAAATTACTAATTTACTGACCCTTAAAACTGCAAGAAAGGCAAATGAAAAAGCACATAATAAAATCATTTGGCAAGATGACAAGTATATGTCCCGTAACTCTCTTCATAACCTTTGCATTAGGTTATCTATTATAGGTCAGCATGTGTTTGGCCTAATGCCACCTATTCAAGCCCATACTTCTTTCTCAATAAACCCTTTGTTGGGTATACATACCTGGCCTGCACAACTTGGAAAAAAATGATACACTACCCAAATGTGACCTCATACAATGTATCAAATAACCATTTTCTTCAGTTTTTAAAGTGTATATTTTTCACTCAGCAGTCATCCTGATGTCTTCCATTTTCTGTAAAATTTGCACAAGGCACTTTAACTTCCCTGAAATTGGACAGTCTTGCCTCCTTGGAGTTCCTGCCTGCATCTAGGGAGGTGAGCCATGATGTGGGTGAAGCCCTGCCCATTTGACCCCCTTGATGATAACATTCTGCTTCATAGGGAATGCCTCGAATGAGCTGCACACTGCACTTTAAAAGCACAAGGCACTTTAACTTTGCAGGAACTTAAACAGTTTTGCCTCTTTTGAGTTCCTGCTTGCATCAGGATCTACGCCTGGAACAACGTAGATCCAACATCATTGGATCTACGCCTGGAACAATGTCTTCTTTCCTTCAGAAAGAAACTGAAAACTTGGCGGTTCTCTCAAGCCTTTCCAGTATGAGACTCTCCCCAACTAACAATGACTTGCAAAACAATTGTATATAGTTGCCTGTTGCGCATTTCCTTAAAAAGGGTTATCTTAATCTAATTCCTTCTACTTTCAATTGTCCTGAACTACTCTCCCTGTTCATTGTAACTTTCTTTCTTATTATTTATGGTTTTACCCTGGTTTTGATGTAAACCGGTACGATAAGACATGGTCTTGAGCATCGGTATATTAAAAAGAATTTAAATAAATAAAAAATAAATCAGGAAGGTGAGAAGTGACATAGACCTAAGTCCTGCCCCCCTCCGTGGGTCAATGGATCCTCTTGACAGTGCCATCCTCCTTCATAGGGGCTGTCTTCAGGTGGGCTATGCCTGGCGGGCCCGTGCTGAATGGCACGCCAAAAGGCATGGTCCTTTGTGCATCCCTTCATGTGCCTCCTGGGGTTCCTTACTTGGGCAGCTTCTGCTTTGATTGTGTAAGTTTTATGAGGATTCTATAAGTCTAGGAGCTAGGTTTTATAAAAAATATGCTGCTCAAAAAAAGGGATGATTTATTTATTTAAATTGTATATTCTACAACTTCCTTGCACTTAACATTCAGAGGGGATCACACAATTAAACATAAAGCAATTGGAGGGGAGGAGGGGTCAATTTGCTTCTAATTATATATGTTTAAGGTTGGAAGTAATCAGAGATGTTTAGATTTTGTGCAAAGAAGCTTCTTCCAAGTTCTACATAGTGTTTCCTGGTTGGTATAGGTTCCTTTGAAGAAAGATATTAGCATAATTACTGGTTTGGGTAGGAATGCTTACTAGTCAGGTACCCAGTATAATGGGGCAAGAAGGGAGCAATTTTTATTTTCAGTCCTAGTAAGTCCAAATGTTGTTAATGCTACTGGTAAAAATCTACATTTTATGTTAGCACCATATCAGCTAAAAATAAACTGGAATTTTTACATGACTAGGGAAATGATTTTTATCTTTAACAGAAACATGGTTGCATGCTAAGGATACAATAACTTTGGAACATCTATGCCCTTAAAGGTTCACTTTTGTGAATGGTCCATGAGTAAGTACAAAAGGTGTTTGTGTGGGGTTAGGGAGGAAGTTATTTTAATTTATAGAGAATGCTTTGTGGTTAAACACATTTACTTACACTCTGTTAAAGGAGTGGAATATTTATTCTTGAATATTATACGCTCCCTTCAACTTGGCATTTTATTGATAGATTTATCCCCTTCACAGGCTAAAGAGCTGATTGATGAGTTTCTGGGCTTAAATCAGATGCTATTCTTGTGTCACCTATCTTTCTGGTGATGGGCGATTTCGACATACATGAGAACCCCAGCCTTCTAGGGAGAGAGAGATCATGCTTAGTATGATGAATATGGGCTTTGTGCAAATTATTGATTCTCCAACACATTAGGCAGGTTGGTCTTTAGACCTTAACTTTATTTAAAGGATGCACTGGGGCTGCTAAGCATTTCTAGCCCAGTTATTAGCCCAGTACCATTCTGGCCTCCATGCTCCCAGGATTTCTGGGAATGAATAGAGAGAAATTTGTTTATCATAGGATCTGGATATGAGTAAAGGTTTAGAAGTTTTTGGCCCTACTCCTGAGGACTACCATCAGGCAAGAGTGCAAGACTTAGTGAGATCTGGAATTCAGATTTGAGTTCTAGAATGGAGGTGATTGCACTCTCAAAATCTGAGAGAATGGGTCTAGGTTGTCAGCTCCTTGGTTTTTGAGGAAAATTATGAACCCAAAAACAATTAGCTAGGATATTAGAGAGAAAATGGACAGTAAAGAAGAAATTTGATAATCTGAATGAGTGGAAGCAACATGAGATTGGCTAAGTAATAGCACTTAGATGAGATGATTCAGACATCCAGGAAAAGGCCAAAAGAACTGTTTGTGATTGTCAAAAGGCTGATGAGGATTCCTAAAAAAGCCATCAAAATGGAAAAGTCAGAGGAGTAATGTCATGATTTTGTAGATTATTTCCAATGTAAAGTTGCAAAAGTAATATCAGAATTTGATATAGATAGTTATACAGGAGGCAATCAGGCTGATTGGTAATTGTTAAAGAAAGGAGAAGCATTCAGATTGGGTGATTTTATGGGAGGGGAAGGAATAGGTGGTGATTAGGTTCAGGGTGTGGTAACATTATACAAAAGGTGGAGGAGGAAGATGAGAGATGGAATGTTTTCTCTTGTATTAGCTTTCTAAGTCAATGAGAGTCATAAGCGGTGCCCTAGATCTTGCCCTTCAATATTAATGATGTTGGCCTGTGGTGCATTATTGGAGCGGTTAAAGTTATTTGTCAATGCTTGTTTGGTGGAAGGAAATTTTCTGACTCTTTTGAAGAGGCCAAAGTTAAACTGCTGTTGAAGAAATTTTCTTTAGATACTAAAGTCACAGATAACTATCAACCAACCTGTTGCTGATCTGAAGTTTTCAGGAAATGTTATTGAAAAAGTGGTGACATAACAACTGACTGGTTTCCTTAAGGAGCTTGCAATTATAGACATGCTTCAATCAGGTTTTCTAAATTCAGGAAGCAGATATTTTATTGGTCTCTGTGCTAGATTATGTCTATAAGGAAGTGGATAAAGGTCTTTTTAGACCTCACTGCTGCCTTGGATACCATCAGTCATGACCTATTGTGGTATTGTTTGAGGTTAAAGGGGATATCAAATAAAGTTTAACAGTGGTTTTTGTCATTTCTCTGAGACTTTTTTCAGCAAATAGTTATGAGGAAGGCCTGGTTCTTGTTATGGGTAGTGTGGTGTGCCTCAGGGTTCCATCCTTTCCACATATTTATTTAAAATAAAATAAATGTAAGGTTTTGTGGGCTTTGGGATTGAATTTCCATTTCTTTGCTGACAATATCCAGATCTTCTTGCCAATTGCACAAAACAGAGTGGCTGATTTTGAGAGACTGAACAGAGGTTTGGGTATAGTAGCTGATTGGCTTCTGAATTATACTGTTATGGTTATATCTGTTGTGCAGCCTCCCCTCCACCAGGGGTCCTCAGCGAGCCTTATTCACAACTGTGCAAGTTACCTCCTTGCTGATCACATGACATCTCAGTTCCAGTCCTACTTAACCCAGCCTGTCCATTCTCTCAGTCCCTCTTAATTGTGTCACTTAGGCTCCTTTTCCTAGCCATCTTTGCCTTGCTATCCTGCCTTGACTTATAGCTTACCCAGGCCTCCTACCTTGCCTTGTGGCCTACCTTTGCTCCTGCCTTGCTCTTTACCTTTCCAGGCCTTCTAGTTTTCTCTGTGGCATTCCAGGCCTACCTGCTTTAACCCCGTTTTTGGAAGTAGTTACTCCCTTCAGGCACACAAGTACCTGAAGGCTCCAGCTAGTTTATTCCATCCCATTTATGACTCTCAGTCCCTGGGGGTGGGGGGATTCTTTTTATGGGGGTAAGCTCTTGCTTGTGGCCCAGATGATGGTAAAAGATTGCTAGTGTGTGTATACTGTATTGGTGCTTCCCATGAGGTGAGAGACTGTAATAACTCAGACAGGACCAGGTCTGGGTGTTAAAATGATAGTTTACTAATTGGTAATCATAAATTAAAGGCCATTGTTCAGAAGGGTGAATTGACATCTGAATGATGGTACATGTATGTTTTCCTCTGTAGTTAGATGTCCTTTAATCAGATCTCTGGGTAGAGCCCATGGTGAGTTTAAATGCACTAACTCTCCCAGCAGCTATCTGGGAATCCTACTGGAGGGGTCCCCAATTTTACTGCAAAAATCCTACCTTAGTTCATCTTCCTCGGACACCCAGCCTATCCTGGTCCCCTGGTGTTAGTATGTAGGTATGTGAATCATGTGCCCGATCGTCTTAACGATCGGGTTCGGCTGGAGGGAGAAAAAAATCTGATCGGTGGAGATGTGAATCGGAATCGGTTCCGATTCACATCGTTAATTTTTTTTTAGTGAGGCCCAACCCTTTAAAATTGACCCCTTACCTTCCCCCACCCTCCCGAATCCCCCCAAAACTTTTTACGAGTACCTGGTGGTCCATTGGGGGCACGGGGACCGATCTCCCACTCTCGGGCCATCGGCGCCATTTTGGCTGCCACTCAAAAATGGTGCCAATGGCCCGTTAAAAAAAACCCCCACCCGACTCTTTAAAAATGACCCCTTAGCTTCCCCCACCCTCCTGATCCCCCCCCAAAACATTTTAAAATTACCTGGTGGTCCAGTGGTGGTCCCGGGAGCGATCTCCCGTTCTTGGGCTGTCGGCTGCCACTCATAAAGATGGCGCCAATGGCCCTTTGCCCTTACCATGTGACAGGGTATCCGTGCCATTGGCCGGCCCCTGTCACATGGTAGGAGCACTGGATGGCCGGCGCCATCTTTAAAGATGGCGGTGGCCATCTTTAAAGATAGCAGTGGCCATTTTTACGATGTTTTTGTGTGCCATTTTTCCCGCCCTCCCCCAAAACAATAAGAGAACCCCACGAACAATTTCCCGGGGTTTTCCTATCGGTTTCGGGGAGCCCCCGATTTCTGATGAGTTTGAAAATATCGTACGATATTTTCAATCATCAGAAAAACGATTCACATCCCTACTAACTAGCCTTGCCTCCAGCCCTGACTGTATCCAGCTCCCAACTTGTGTCTGACTCCAACACCATGATGTTCTCTAGAAGTAAAGTCTTACCAGTGTTACGCTCTCCTCCTCCAGAGGGGAGGAGTTAGCAATCTGTTATCGCTCACCCCGCCAGGAGGGCGGAGTTAGCATTCTGTTCTGCATTTCTCCTGAAAGGGGGAGGAGTAGCAATCTGTCATGATCTGCTCCTCCAGAGGGGAGAAGTTAGCTATCTGTAGTGCTTACCCCGCCAGGAAGGCGGAGTTAGTAATCTGTTAGCGAACTGTTGTTAGATGCTCCTGTAAGGAAGGAGGTAGCAATCTGTTATGGATCAACTCCCCAGGGAAGAGGAGTTGGCAATCTGTTCAATGATACTCTTCTGAGGAGAGGAGCTAACAATAGGTATATTGTACTTCGCTACTGAGATAGCAATCTATCTTGCCTCCGCTATGGAGTAGCAATCTGTTATATATAGGCTGCTGGCAAGTCCCATAGAAAAAGAAGGTAGCTATCTATATAATACTTCCGTAAGCGGTGTTAGTGGTTGGTATTGGTTGGCTCCCACAGAGTGACATTAGTGTAAGGAAAGACCACTTGGAGGAAATGGTGAATCCCTGGGCCAATGGCAGATGACAGCGCTCCCAGGAGGAGATCCTGAGAGGAACCACCGGCTAGGCTAGAATATGAAATAAACACAAATAGTTCTTTATTAGGCTGGAAGCTGGACCTCCAGTGGTGGCAGTAGTGAGTCGATGTGGCCGGCAGGGCTGAAGTCCTTCTGATACTGGAATATAGTCTCTGGGTTGCTGAGCTGTAGAGAGAGACTAGAAGTAGTGCGTAGACAGGGTATACTGGATACAAGATGGTACACTCACAATAGTAGATGTCTGCAATGGTCTCTATGCCACAGAGAGTCTTCAGTATATTCAGGAACAGGATCCTTAGGTGAGCACTGGTTCCTATAAACAGTCTGTAATAAGAACTCACAATAGCTGTATATGAAATGGCTTCTAAAGTAGAAGAGAATCTGTAAAGGATTCTAGAATCATGGGCCCTCGTGGAGCAAGTACCAGTTCCTATCTGCAATCTTGCCAGTATAACTCTCGATCTCTGTACCTGCGATAACATCTTGGATGGAAGGGAGTCTTCAGAGCTATAGGAATGTTGGCCCTCATGGAGCGAGTACCGATTCCTATCTACAATAGAACTCACTGTGTTCACGTCTGAGATCACTTCCAGGCAATGAGGAGTCTTCTGAGTATTCGGGGACGTAGGCGAGTTGTAGAAAATTACTTTAAAGGGTTGGGATGGGGTTTTTTTGGGGGGGGAATGAATGTATTTTTGACATATGAACAGATCGGGGGCCTCCGAGAATGGATGTATCGGATTTGGGCCCCTACGAATCTGAATCCCGAATGGGACGAATCCATCCCTGCTGCACATCCCTACTAGCTAGGTTATTTCCTCCTGATCTGCAGATGATTCAGCAATTGAGATCATTTTTGACAGTTAAGAATTTTACTACAGTGACCCATGCATTAGTTACCTCCTGGGTAGACTATTACAATGCTTTTTAATAGGGTTACTTCAGGGAACCCTGACAAGATTGCAGCAAAGAACATGGAAATTTGGAGATACAGAAATTATGTGACATCCTTGATGATGCAATTTTATAAGTTGCATTCAGGGTACTGGATCATGTTTGAACTCTTATCATTGACACATAAGGCCATGAATAGCTTGGGTCTTGAGAATCTGAAATTGTGTTTGGTGCCATATGTCCTGTCATAGAGTTTGTGCTCCTCACAGGAAAAAATCTTAGTTGTTCCAACAGTGAAAGAAGTCTTCTTATAGGACTTTAGGTGAAAAGCATTTTTGGTGGTAGCCCCATTGCTATGGAACAATCTCATTACATAAGAACATAAGAACATGCCATACTGGGTCAGACTAAGGGTCCATCAAGCCCAGCATTCTGTTTCCAGCAGTGGCCAATCCAAGCCATAAGATTGGCAAGTACCCAAAAACTAAGTCTATTTCATGTTACTGCGGCTAGTAATAGCAGTGGCTAATTTCTAAGTCAACTTAATTAATAGCAGGAACTCCTCCAAGAACTTATCCAATCCTTTTTTAAACCCAGCTACACTAACTGCACTAACCACATCCCCTGGCAACAAATTCCAGCGTTTAATTGTGCGTTGAGTGTAAAAGAACTTTTTCCGATTAGTTTTAAATGTGCCCCATGCTAACTTCATGGAGTGCCCCCTAGTCTTTCTATTATCTGAAAGAGTAAATAAGCAATTCACATCTACCCATTCTAGACCTCTCATGATTTTAAACACCTCTATCATATCCCCCCTCAGCCATCTCTTCTCCAAGCTGAAAAGTCCTAACCTCTTTAGTCTTTCCTCATAGGGGAGCTGTTCCATTCCCATTAGCTGAAGAAAGATTATTTAGAACTCTGCAAGATGGTTAAAATGTGATTGATACTGCATATCAGTTGTACATTTTGAACTGTATAAGCAGATGGAAGGATTTATCAGAGATCTTTGAGAATTATGGATGCTTGTTGAAGTTATGATGTGGTTTGCTAGAATGTACATATTCTAATTTTCTTTTTTTTATCATATGCTATAGGTGTTTTAGCGGAAGGAGATGATGGTTAGAAAGTGGGTGGGGAGTTCTGTTTGGATTATTTAAGTTAGGATGATTAGGGGGTTGATAGGAATTATATGGGGATGATAGTGTTACCTGATTATTTTATTATGTCTTAGTTATATGTTATGTGATGATTTTTAATTCTGGAAACCACTTCAAGTTTTGTATAGAGTGTTGTATAGAGTCTCGCAAAATAAATAAAATAATTTTCTGACATTAAATGCTGCATGTAAAGCTTCTATGTGTTTTTGATATTGACATCTTTAAACACTACTGCTACTACTATTACTACTTATTGCTTCTAAAGTACTAGTAGACACATCTAGTGCTGTAGAGATATGTATATTAGAGACTGTCCCTTCTCTGTGGACCTTACAATCTAATCAAGACAAATCTACATAACAAACAAGAATCTACAGAAAATGTATTTATAACAGAAAAGTAGTTAAAGACTTAAAATCAGCCTCAAAAAAATTGAATTTTTAGACTGGATTTCAATGTAGCCAGAAAAGGAACATAACATACCAACTCAGGAAGTCTGTTCCAGGCATATGGTGCAGCAAGGTGGAAGGTGCAGTTGGTAGTGGAAGAGAAGGGCACAGATAAGAGCGAATCACCCAGAAAATGGAGTTCATGAGGAAGGGTGTAGAGAAAGAGAAGAGAAAATAAGTAATGAGGATCTGCAAAGTGAATGCATTTATAGATAAGAGAAGTTCAAACTATGTGCAGAGGAGGCATTGTAATGATTTTAACAGCCCTTTTGCCATCCTGCGACCAATACTACGATTGGAATGGGAACTTTATTTTTGATAATGTCTAGTGCCAGTCTCCTGAAATAGGACCACTTCAACAAAGGGGAAAGCTGACAGTTGCTCAGCAGCACATGGTTCGGAGGGAGGTATCTTCAAAGGATACTAATGAAGCATTAGAGTTAGAGCATTCCAACAGAGAGGTTCCAGTAATAAGAAAAGTAGTCTGTGTCTATAATTAAAAACGTCTCTGAGCTAAAAGATTCAAATTTATCCCTGACATTTAAAAAGCATAATGTAAATACAAAGAAAAAACTTTGAAATGTTTTGGGAGAATTAGAGTATATAGAAGTGAATGATGACATAGACTTAATTGTCATCTCAGAGACATGGTGGAAAGAGTATAACCAATGGGATAGTGCTATACCAGGGTACAATTATATCGCAATGACAGAGAGGAGCACATTGTTGGCAGGGTGATGCTTTATGTCCGGGATGGCATAGAATCCAATAGGATAAAGATCCTGCATGAATGCACAATCAAATCTTTATGGGTTAAAATCCCTTGTATATTGGGGAAGAGTATAGTGATAGGTGTATACCACCATCCACCTGGCCAAGATGTTGAGATGGACAATGAAATGTTAAGAGAAACTGGGAAGCTAACCAATTGGTGGTGCATTAATAATGGGAGATTTCAGTTACCCCAATATTGACTGGGTAAGTGAAACATCAGGACATGCTAGAAAATTAAAGCTCTGGATGGAATAAATGACAGTTTCATGGAGCAATTGGTTCAGGAACCAGTGAGAGAGGGAGCAATTTTAGATCTAATCCTTAGTGGAGTGCAGGATTTGGTGAGAGGTAATGGTGGTGGGGCCGCTTGGCAATAATGATCATACTATGATCAAATTTGAATTAATGACTGGAAGGGGGACAGTAAGTAAATCCATGGCTCTAGCACTAAACTTTCAAAAGAGAAACTTTCATAAAATGAGAATAATATTAAAAAAAAAAATACCATCCTAAAAGCACAGTCCGGATGTATTCCATGCCTTAAGAAAGGTAGAAAGAAGGGAAAATGATTACCGGCATGGGTAAAAGGGGAGGTGAAAGAAGCTATTTTAGCCAAAAGATCTTCATTCAAAAATTGGAAGAAAAATCCAACAGAAGAAAATAGAATAAAGCATAAGCATTGGCAAGTTAAATGTAAGACATAGATAAGACAGTCTAAGAGAGAATTTAAAAAGAAGTTGGCCGTAGAAGCAAAAACTCACAGTAAAAACTTTTTAAAATATATCCGAAACAAAGCCTTTGAGGTAGTCAGTTGGGCCATTAGTTGATTGAGGGGTTAAAGGGGCAATTAAAGAAGATAAGGCCATTGTGGAAAGATTAAACAATTTCTTTGTTTTGGTTTTTAAGAACATAAGAACATAAGAAATTGCCATACTGGGTCAGATCAAGGGTCCATCAAGCCCAGCATCCTGTTTCCAACAGTGGCTAATCCAGGCTACAAGTACTTGTCAAGTACCCAAATACTAAGTAGACCCCATGCTACTTATGCCAGTAATAGCAGTGGCTATTCCCTAAGTCAATTTTATTAATAGACGTTAATGGACTTCTCCTCCAAGAACTTATCCAAACCTATTTTAAACCCAGCTATACTAACTGCAGTAACAACATCATCTGGCAACAAATTCCAGAACTTAATTGTGCGTTGAGTGAAAAAGAATTTTCTCCAATTAGTTTTAAATGTGCTACTTGCTAACTTCATGGAGTGCCTCCTAGTCCTTCTATTATCTGAAAGAGTAAATAACCAGTTCACATCTACCCATTCTAGACTTTTCATGATTTTAAAGACCTCTATCATATCCCCCCTCAGCTTTCTCTTCTCCATTAGTCTTTCCTCATAGGGGAGCTGTTCCATCCCTTTTATCATTTTGGTCGCCCTTCTCTGTAACTTCTCCATCGCAACTACATCTTTTTTGAGATGCGGCGACTAGAATTGTACACAGTATTCAAGGTGCGGTCTCATCATGGAGCGAAACAGAAGCATTATGACATTTTCCATTTTATTAACCAGTCCCTTCCTAATAATTCCTAACATTCTGTTTGCTTTTTTGACTGCTGCAGCACACTGAGCCGACAATTTCAGTGTATTATCTACTATGATGCATAGATCTTTTTATTGGGTGGTAACTCCTAATATGGGAGCTAACATCGTGTAACTACAAAATGGGTTATTTTTCCCTATATTGCAACACTTTGCACTTGTCCACATTATTTCATCTGCCATTTGGATGCCTAGGATTCCAGTTTCGCAAGGTCCTCCTGCAATTTTTCACAATCCACTTGTGATTTAACTATGAATAATTTTGTATCATTTGCAAATTTGATTACCTCTCTCGTCGTATTCCTTTCCAGATCATTTATAAATATATTGAAAAGCACTGGTTGTAGTCCAGATCCCTGAGGCACTCCACTGTTTACCCTTTTCCACTGAGAAAATTGACCATTTAATCCTGCTCTCTGTTTTCTGTCTTTAAACCAGTTTATAATCCACAAAAGGACTTTGCCTCCTATCCCATAACTTTTTAGTTTTTTTAGAAGCTTCTCATGAGAGACTTTGTCAAACATCTTTTGAAAATCCAAATGCACTACATCTATCGGTTCACCTTTATCCATATGTATATTAACCCCTTCAAAAAAATGAAGCAGATTTGTGAAGCCAGCCTTGCTGGCTTTGTTCCATTAAATCATGTCTTTTTATAAGCTCTGTGATTTTGATCTTTAGAATAGTTTCCTCTATTTTTCCAGGACTAAAGTCAGGCTCACTGGTCTATAGTTTCCTGGATCACCCTTGCACAGTTCCTGGAATGTGGCTTCTTTTTGACCTAGTACGACGGCCTGAGGAGAAAATGGCGGCATTGATCGGGCTCAGGCAGAAAGTGCGCTACTTCAGTACCAGTGTGATCAGGCTAGTGTCACAGCTAGTTAAGCCTCCAATACAGATATATGGACTGGAGGGTCACTATGATACTGCCCTCTACTCTGCAGCCTCAAAGCAGATGAAGCTGGAACAGGTGGAGAAGGAGCTCAGCAGAGTATTGGCACTCATCTAGGACTCCAAAATGTCTGCCATCCTCATGAATCCTCATGTGAAATGGGCCCTCAAACAGAAAAATGTGCCTGATACGTTAGCAAAAGAGAAGCTGTCCCTTGTCACCATTACCTTTATCAATGTGCTTGTTGAGAATGGATGCCTGAGCCAGACTCCAGCTGTGATTGGTCTTTCAGTAAAATTATGAGTGCGCACCATGGAGAAGTGTTGTGCACTGTCACAACTGCTGGGCCCTTGGAATCTTCTACTCTTACAGAATTAAAAACTGCTCTGAATGGTTTCCTATCCATTTCCTGGAGCCCTATTTAAATATTGGGGTTACATTGGCCACCCTCTAGTCTTAAAATTTTCCAAACATCAGTAAAATATTTCAAAACAGCAGACACATCAAATAACATCCAATAATTAAAACTAAGTCTAAAAAGAAATCCCCTGCTTTCTATACCTGGGAACTTTAGACTCCAGACAACCTGAGATTGTCATGGATTAATCAGGGATAAGAGGTGTGCACAAACCTTCTACTCTAAGAACATAAGAACATAAGAAATTGCCATGCTGGGTCAGATCAAGGGTCCATCAAGCCCGGCATCCTGTTTCCAACAGAGGCCAAACCAAGCCACAAGAACCTGGCAAGTACCCAAACACCAAGAAGATCCCATGCTACTGATGCAATTAATAGCAGTGGCTATTCCCTAAGTAAACTTGATTAATAGCCATGAATGGACTTCTCCTCCAAGCACTTATCCAAACCTTTTTTGAACCTTAACTGCACTAACTGCACTAACCACATCCTCTGGCAACAAATTCCAGAGCTTAATTGTGCATTGAGTGAAAAATAATTTTCTATGATTAGTCTTAAATGTCTTAAATGTGCTACTTGCTAAATTCATGGACTTCCCCCTAGTCCTTCTATTATTCAAAAGTGTAAATAAACGATACACATCTACTCGTTCAAGACCCCTCATGATCTTAAAGACCTCTATTATATCCCCCCTCAGCCATCTCTTCTCCAAGCTGAACAGTGGAAAAGGGTAAACAGTGGAGTGCCTCAGGGATCTGTACTTGGACTGGCTGCTTGGACTGGCTGCTTTTAAATATATTTATAAATGATCTGGAAAGGAATACGATGAGTGAGGTTATCAAATTTGTGCATGATACAAAATTATTCAGACTAGTTAAATCACAAGCGGATTGTGATCCATTACAGGAGGACCTTGCAAGACTGGAAGATTGGGCATCCAAATGGCAAATGAAATTTAATGTGGACAAGTGCAAGTTGTTGCATATAGGGAAAAATAACCCTTGCTGTACTTACACGATGTTAGATTCCATATTAGGAGCTACCACCCAGGAAAAAGATCTAGGCATCATAGTGGATAATACTTTGAAATCGTCAGCTCAGTGTGTGGCAAACAGAATGCTAGGAATTATTAGGAAGGGAATGGTTAATAAAACGGAAAATGTCATAATGCCTCTGTATCGCACCTTGAATACTGTGTACAATTCTGGTCGCCGCATCTCAAAAAAGATATAGTTGCAATGGAGAAGCTACAGAGAAGGGCGACCAAAATGATAAAGGATGGAACAGCTCCCCTATGAGGAAAGACTAAAGAGGTTAGGACTTTTCAGCTTGGAGAAGAGACGACTGAGGAGGGATTTGATATAGGTGTTTAAAATCATGAGAGGCCTAGAACGGGTAGATGTGAATCGGTTATTTACTCTTTCAGATAATAGAAAGACTAGGGGGCACTCCTTCAGTACCCTAGAATGCATACCGTCCGGTCCAGATGATTTGCTACTCTTTAGTTTGTCAATCTGGCCTACTTCATCTTCCAGGTTCACAGTGATTTTTGTTCCAAAAAGGATTGTAACCAATCTAAGAATGTCCATCTGATCAATTGTGTCAAATGCTGACAATAAGTCCAATAGGACAACAATCTTTCCCTTAATAAATACATAAACATCCATCCATAAATAAAACAGAATCATGTAAAACCAATTTGATTATGTACCATTGTTTTTGCCTTTAGTAGGGTGCTATATAAATTTGGCAAATAAATAAAATGAATAAGGTTGGGGGTGGAGGTTTCCTTACCCTTGAACTGGTCCCAGACCCACTAACTTCCACCCCATTCTCCTTAAAATTCTTGACTAATTCTGTAGGGAAGTAAGAAATAATTTTATTCTTTTCCCACTCCATTCCTGTTTTCCCTTGCATTTTCCTTCTTGACAGTATCTATGTAATCAGTTTAACTTTCACCTTCTGAAACATGTCCAATCAGTTCCCTGAAATCTGGACGGGGGGGGGGGGGGGGGGAAGAGGGTCCCAAGCATTACTCTATCCAGTTCACAGTCTGCGACTGGGGGGGGGGGGGGGCACTATCTTCCTGTGGAACTTTTATTATTCTTTGGTAGAGCAGAACACACTTTGAAGTCTGGAGATTTCACCCTTGGTTCCTCATTCCATTTTCTTCTGGTAACTTCAGCTCTCACCTGGTTGATAAGAGAGTAGAGTTGTTCATATTGTGCAGTGTTCAGGTTGATGAATGGGGTATCTGCACCATACTCTTTTGTTGGGCAATGAATAGCATATTTCTATGGTGTCATCCTTGGGAATATTGAGTTTACTAGATGGTAGATTTGTGAGTGATGTTTGAATGCTTTGATTTATATGTGTGTGAGGTGGCATTTTGTTTATAAATTGATCATCCTTATATTTCCTTGTTGGCATTCATTGTATAAGGATATGGATGCTTTTCTTTGTTATAATGGATTCTGATGTGTTAGGAAACATTAACATCATGACCCAGTAAACTAATTCTGTACTTAGATAAATAGCATGGATATTATTTGAGAGCATTACGTTACAGAAAAAGTGATAACCATAAAGGTGAACAAGCTGCTGAATGGAGAAAAATAATGAATGCTAACACATAACCTCAAAACAGAACAATAGATACCATCTAAGAATTGAGCTACAGTATTTGACCTTTTTCGCAAGAAGATAAATAGAGGCTTAAAACGACAAGGACAAATGTCATGTTAATTCATTGGTGACTTCAAATGTGCTTACCCTTGAGAAAACTCCAAGGCCTAGTACACTGATAGTGTTTAAAAATAAAATAGTGAATGCTTTTTGCCAAAACACACTTTAGATTAGACTTTAGATATGAGACAGCTTTGTATTTTTTTTTCCAGGGGAAGTCCAAGATGATACCTTGTTTTAATCCCAACACTTTATTACCAGGTAGGTATTATTCCTCGCATTGCATACTATACATGAAAACATCATACTGTCATGCATGTTTCACTGCTGATCTCATGAATGGAGAATGATCATTTGGAAGGCAGATGGATTTGAGGTTTCCTGAAGGAACTCATTTTTGGGAGGTCATCCTGATGATATGAGTGCTTTTCAGTCCTTTGGATGGGACCGGTATGCAGGCAAAAAGAAGTATTAACTATATTTGAAACTGTTTGCTTTTAGTGTTCCACTAACAATAACACTGGATTTGAAAGCCAACCCTTTCGATCATTCCCACCCCATTCTGTACCTTTTTTTCCATGTATTTTCATTGTTGCTCTCTATTTCTAAAGGTATAATGGGAGTAGAGAGGTACCATATTAGTCTCTCAATTATCCATTAGCTATAATGAGTGCTTCTCTAAACTTGCACAAAGGCAAAAAGGCAAGTGAGAAAGAGACAAAGGTAAATAAATTATACTAGCAACTGTACCTGTTCTACGCTCGGGCAGCGAGCCTTTTTATTGGCACATATGCTCTTGTATGGAAGCGTTATCTGAAAAGGAAAAATGAAATTGTTTTCACCCAGGGCAAGGGACGTGGAGTCACATTTGCTAAAGCCAGGGCTATCGGCGTTAGCTTCGCGTTCCTCTTTACTCTTGGGGGAATTCTGCGGAAAAAAATTTAAAATTCTGCACACAAAAACTGAGAATTCTTCGCAAAAAAACTGAAAATTATGCAAAATTATGCAAACTTTATATTGGTCAAAATAACACAATTGACATGACAGTCTTTAAGTAATTACAGTTTAAATTATTAAAGAAAAAAGTTATTACTTAAAGTTGCAGAATTTTAAATATTTTGAGCAGAATTTCCCTAGAAATTCACTGTAAGAGTGTCCCTTCCACACCACATCCCCTCATATAGGCTCTCTCTCTGAAACCCACACTCAAGCATCCCCCGCACTCCCCCTCTTACCAACCAAGCTGTCTCTCGCACTCCCCCATACCCCATCTCCTCTCTCGTACACACGTTCTCTCTCACTGGCATCCCATTCTCCTCATATAGGTTCCCTTTCTATGAAACCCACATTCAAGCATCCCCTCACCCACCCTCTCTTACCTCCCATGCTCTCTGTCACACCCTCCCCACCCCCCTCTTACCAACCATGCTCTCTGTTACCCCCCCCCTCTCACACACACATTCTCTCTCACCGGCATCCCCCCCATGCTCTCTCTCACACCCTCTTGCTCTCTCCCACCCTTCCCTCCCTGACACACATTCTCTCTCACCAGCATGCCACGGGACCCGTGCCGTTCGCAGCGAAGATGAAGGCCCGGTGCGCCATTCACAGCACAAGGGGGCCTTCCATTTTCGCCTTAAACAGAAAATAGCAGCAGAGACCCTGGCATGCCGCGAACGGAGCGCGTTCCGATGTGGCACACGGGGGCCTTCATCTTCGCCACGAACGGTGCACCAGGCCTTCATCTTTGCCGCGAATGGAGCGTGTGCCACGGGATGCGCTTCGTTCGCGGCATGCCAGGGTCTCCTCAGCTATTTTCAGCCTGTCCCGCGATAGCTGCTGCAGAATTCCCCCAGGAGTACCTCTTTTACCTGGTGTTGCGGCGGGTTTGAGCTTCCAAGGCATCCAGTGAGCCGCCTGCGCCCCAAGCCCGATATATGATAGCGCCATCTATCGGCGGGCTGGAGAACATGCGCGAGCACTGACGGACACACTACCAAGCCTGATATGTTATGGATAATTCCTCCTTCATCTATGCCTCTTCCATAGATCAGCTGTGTTGTTGTTGGAACTCATTAATGGAGGATTCACTCAGTCTACCTTTAGAGTATATTTTAAAAAAAGGAGGGAATGGCTTCTAAAGAATCACAACCAGACAGCATACAACAATTCCATGAGGGGGAGGGGGGCTGTAGAGCGAGTTCTGTTCTGACTGTTTTTTCGGAGTTAATAGAAAGAAAATTGATAGGTAAAAAAATTTCTCTTCAGTTAATGCACCTCAAGCTGTCAATACCATTGGGATATATCTTAGCAGTACCTTACTGGGCTTAGCAAACCTCATCTGCCGAAGGCTACATCTACAAAGGTCTATGTGTCTGTCCTGTGGTACTTTATGGAACTGTGTACAGAACTCTAGGTAGATGCATTGCATATCTTCTCAACTCAGGTGTGAATGTTTTTCACAGAAGATGTTGTTTTTCTAGTAAAATGCACTGCAATGAAGCTTGAAGGCAATAGGTGTTCTGTAGATTGGTAATGTTTTGTTTTCAGCCCCAACCTAGACAAAAAGTTACAGAGATTTTTAGAAAAAAACAAAACAGAGAGTTAAAGAAGTATGCTCTCTGAAGATTCAGAAAGTAGAACTTTGCGTCCCTAGGAAAAAAGACCATGAACAAAACATAGGCAAGACAAATTTTTGGTTAACCTGAAAACTCAAATTAAGATCTGTGACAAAGCTTGGAACAATGCACAACAAAACTTTGTCAACAAAGTATTTAAAAAAAAAAAAAAAGAGAAGCAAACTAAGGCCATTGTAACTAAACAAACTGCTGCCATGAAAAACCATCTTAAAGATAAAAAAAAATCAAAGAAAACCACTAATATATTAAGAATCAAATGATACAAGCATCTGTAAAAGAGATATGCTGAAAGGGTGAAAGAAAATGAAAGAGGGCTTGTAAAAACTGGAGGAATGGTCCAGGGTTTCAAAAATGAGCTTCATTGCTAAAAAGTGTTAAATCATGAATTTGAGATGCAAAAATCCATGTTAGAAGGACAAGTACAGGAAATGACAAACAAAAAAAGATCTAGGAATATCATCTGAGATGACTTTAAGGCAGCCATTCTGTGCAGTAAAGCAAGTGGGAAAGATAATAGTATGCTTGATTGCATAAGCAAAGGTATTGTAAGCAAAGTGGACCCTTGCTGCTGTGGCGAGGTTGATGCAGCCAAGCCCCGTAGGCCCTCACCACAGCTGGTGGAGGTTCTCTTGTGGGAGACTGGTCTAGGGCTTCATCTTTACCAGCCCCTTTCCCTGCAGGTTGAGCCCTTGGATTCCGGGGGCTAGCAGGACTTAGCCGAGAGTCTCACAGAGAATGGGGTAAGTGATAGTCCAGGGCCAGGCAAGGGTCAGAGGCAGATAGCAAGTAACAAGGTCAATGTCTAGGCATGGGGTCAATGGCAAGGAGCAATCTTGGGTAGTCAGAGTTCAGGCTATGGGTCAGCAGTGGGTGGCAATCCAGAATAGTCCATGTCCAGGCAAGGGGTTGAGAAGGGCAAGGGTAAAGCCGGACAAGTTGGAAGAATGGCACAAGGCTGGAAGGATGAGACAAGGCTGACAGGATGAGGCAAGGCTGGAAGGATGAGGCAAGCTGGAAGGATAAGGCAAGGCAGGCTGTTGTTGTCTGTGGAGAGCATCCTGAAGCATCCAGTATCCCCCATCAAATAAACTTGCCATAAAGTGGGCTGGATTTTCAAAGGATTTACGCGTGTAGGGGGGATTACGCGCACTGGGCCTATTTTATAAAGGCCCAGCGACGCACATAAAGCCCCGGGATGCATCTAAGTCATGGGGCTTTACAAAAGGGGCGGTCCGGGGGTGGGGCAGAGGCAGCAGCCATTTGCCGCTGTTTCGGAGGATCGTGTTACGTCAGGCTGCCGGCACGCACAAAAGGTAGAATAACAATTTTGGGGGGGTTAGAGTAGGGCTGGGTGGGGGAAAGGTTAGGGGAAGGGGTGAGAAGGTTAGTTTAGGGGGAAGGGAACTGGGGAAACCCGCAGGCATCGGCGCGCTCAGGGTGCACAATTGTGCACCCCCTTGCGCGCACCAACCCTGATTTTATAACATGCGCCCGTATGCTATAAAATCTGGTGTACATGTATGCGCACCGGGTAGTATGTGCACATGTACACCCACGCATATTTTTTAAAATCTACCCCAATAGATTTAAGAGGACAAGCCAGGTAAGAAAATGTATTTTTATTGCCCCAGTAGGGCATGATAGGTGTGTCTGATAGAAGGCCTCATTTTATTGTGTGCGATAAAAACTGCACTATTAGCCGCAATCTGAGATAATGGCTGTGGACCTGTGATAAAACCTTTTTTCCCTTGTAACGCAAAAAAAAAAAAAGTTGTATTTATTTCTGACATTAAATCCCACGTATTAAACTATCATGGAATGTGGTAGGATGCCTTAATTTGCATTAACTCCTCCCACTTGCATACTAAGATTAAAATGTGCATGCTAGCTTGTGTTGTGCTATTTATTGCATGCGCAACATGTGTTAGACCTCATTTAACTCGCGTTAAAGCCCGTACGCATTTTGATGACCTACCCCGTAAATTTGTACCCGAAGCAATGGAGCGTGAAGTGACTTGCCCAAGGTCACAAGGAGTGGCAGAGGAAACATGAGCGAAACTTCTTTACTAAGAGGTTGGTAGATGCCTGGAATGACCTATAATCAGAGGAAATGGAAACCAGTACTGTGACAGAATTCAGGCATGCTTGAGACAAATATAAAGGCCAGCAGAAGGAGCAAATTTGTCCATATAATATTACTCACAAAATCCCAGTTTGCACTACCTTTATCCTCACTAACAAGAGGCATTCTGGGACGAGGGGAGTTGGGGCAGTGAATGCATTAGCTTGCAATTTTTGAAAAAGTGTATGCCTAAATATACCTGCACCAAATATATTTCCTGAGCAGGTGTAACTTTTGGCATTTACATGTTTACACTGGGACAACCCACACATTTTCAAAGCAGATTTATGCACATGCCTTGAAAATTGGGGCACAAGTCTTCAGACTGTTATAAAATTACCCTCAAAGGCATGCACATAAATTAACCCAAATAAGCTACACTCTTCTAAAAGAAGGTGTAACTTTATGCAAGTTAATCTATATGAATACTGGGCCAAATACTTGAGCATTTTCAAAGAAAACTTATGCACACAAGTTACATGCAGAATTTAGCTCTGCCACCATAGTTACAAAATTACCTCCCTAAGTCCAAGTCACTTTTTTTGTGAGGAGATGACTCATAACCATTTTACCTTTATCGTTTGATCCAGATTCCTCCAGGTCTACCAGAGAGCTGGGGAAGTCAGGAGAACGTACCCTGAAAGTCATTAGGGGAAAGAGCGGACCTAGTCGTCATTGACCTGAGAATTTCATCTTATGATGGTCTCCCAGGGTATATTAACCATGTGACCTCTGGAGGAGGATGCAGAATGCATAGAGGGACTTGTGCCTTGGATTAGAGACTCTCCAAAACAAAGGATAGAATTCTATGAGAAGGGCAGAAGGAACTTAATTTCACGGTTTGCAACATGTTATCACATTTTGGGCAGTGTTTCCCTCACTTGGAGACCTTGCTTTTCTCCCTACGGAGTGACCCTAGTTTGGGCTCACCCAGCATAGCATATTGCTTTTCTGGAAGACATTGCAGCTTTTTGCTGAGGTAGAAGTGGATATTGATCAGAAGACTGTGCTGAGGTAATGGGAGCTATGATTGGCCAAGTGGCTGGCTTGGAGCACTTCAGGGACACTATGCCCAAGAAACTTAACTAAAGTTTGGTGGTTATTTTGAAAGCTGATTAGTTCCAGGCAAGCAGCTCTGGGATCCCAGGCAAGATAGACCATCTTGTTTTATGGATCCAACTGCCTGCTGCAGCCCTGCGAGGCATAACATATCAGGGACCATTCCAGCCTCTCAAGAACCTCCTCCAAGACCAGCAGTGTCCCTGCCTGACAGCACAATGCATGATGGATTGATTCAACTGTGCTATTATCACTGACAGAAGCACTAAATCACTAGTGCTGTCCTCTGGTTTTGCAGTATAAGCACCTCTTAGAAACATACAAAATCATAAAACTTTAAAAAGTATGGCCACTATTGCACAGATGAAGATCGTTGTCTATCCCTACTGAGGCCTGTTATTACTGTGGCCGCAGGTGGCCGCGGCCGACCCAACTCACATCCTGCCATTCCTGGCCCTCCACTCCAGGTGAACTCACGGCTCTGGCCAGCCACTGTCGCCATGCTGTTCCTGGTCCTCCCTGCTCCACATGGTGGCTAGGATGCCGCCAACCCACGCTCCGACTCCGTGCCATCTATTCTCTACTTAAAGGGCCAATGGCTGGAACTCCTGGGCTGTCCCAGACTGATGACATCATTACCTTGTGATATTTAAGCACCTTCTTTGGCCTACACAAACTGACTTGGCAACGAGTTCCCTGACCTCTCTGGTGCTTGTTCCTGTCTCTCCGTACCCACAGTTCCTGCCTTGGATCTCCACTCTCTGATCTGGACTCTGGCTCAAGTACACGCTCCTCAGGGGCCTGCTGGTGCTTCCTTTCCGGAGACCTGGTCTCCAGGCTTCCCCGCTCCTCGGGGTAGCACCAGCATTGCCTATCAGAGATCCCGTCTCTATGCTTCCCCGCTCCTTGAGGCAGCCTCTACTTTACCACACCGGAGACTTTGACTCTACACTTCTCCGCTCCTCAGGGCAGCCTCTCCGTCACTTCACCAAAGACTTTGACTCTACACTTCCCCGCTCCTCGGGGCAGTCTCTACGTCACTACACCAGTAGCTTCACTCTACGCTTCCCCGCTCCGCAGGGCAGTTTACGTCACTACATCAGAGACTTGATTCTGCGCTTCCCCTCTCCTCGGTGCAGCCCCTACGTCATTACACCAGAGATTCTGTTGCTACGCTGTCCCACCCCTCAGAGCAGTCTCTACATTGTTCCTCCAGAGATTCTGTCTCCACACTCCCCGCTCCTTGGGGCCTGCCCAGCGCACCTCTGCATTGGAGGTTCCTTCTCTGGTACATCGTATCTCCAGACCTGCCAAGTACTGCGACTCTTCTGAACTGTGCCTCTCTATCCGTTCCTCGCAGTATAACTCAGTGCAGGCACCTGCGATCATATGGCAGTGACACAGGACGTCTCCTTCTCTACTGAACCATAGTTGTGTCTCTGCTGCAGCTGACCTCGCCTCCCGATGATGGGGACCTGTGGGGTCCTATCCCTCAGGTAGCATGAACCTCCACCTCGGCCAAGGGTCCACGACCCACAAAACCTAACAAGGCCAGATGAAACATTCTGGAAGGAAGGAGCTGTGCTGCTAAGAATCAAATGGAGGAGCAGGAGGAGTTGAAGGTCTGCTGTACCAGTACCCAGTCTATTACACTCACCAAACAGATATACCCTAATGATCCTGATTTTAAAACTGTTTGTATTTTATGACACAAATTCCTAAGTTTAGTTTGGTTATAGTGGACAAGACAGCCGTCCACTGAGGAGTGTGCTCAGAGCCTCTCTCTCCATTTTCCTCTTTTTTTGGATTATCTCTTTTCTAAATCCTCACACCAAGAGGAAATCCAAATTGAGGGAGAATATTACCAGCTCTCTCTCGTTGGACTAGCTCCAACCCCGGATTGAGGGGTTCTTCGCCACGATGCCAGCATTACCTCCCATAGCAATGGCCATTGCAGAGGACAATGGTGAGTGGAAGTCTCCCCTGCTGGCAGAAGAGATCTCTCTCAGCCCGGGATCACTGGCCTCACCATCTCACCCTCACCATGGAATGCCTCTGCCATCGGTCTTATTGTCAGCTCCCTTGGAAGTGAGTCGGGGAGTTCCGACTTTGTCATGGGCGGTTGCGGAGGATTCTGGAAGCTCTATTTTTTCTCCCACAATGGTGACCTTGTATATTGCTGAAAAGAATGCCCCTGGTTCAGGGGCTATCGGAGCAATAATTTCTTCGCCTTCAGCCCTAACATTGGCCCTCCTAATGGTCTGAGTGAAGGTGTGTTTCAGAATGGAGGTGATGTGATGAATATCCTGGTTGACAAGCTTGGACTAAGTAAACCATCTGTGATTACCTTAGAAGTCCTATGGAATGCCTTAGTGACTTTGGAAACCTCCATTTCTTCACTAACTAAGGTTATTTTAGATACCAAAAGCTGAGTTTTACTTAATAATAATTCAGTTTCATCCCAGGAATCAAAGCTTTTGGCATTGGATACTCGTTTTGTTACCTTGAAAAAGCTCAGCAAAATGTGGTTAAGTTTGATTTGTTATATACTAGGAATTTTGAGAATATTGAAAATGCTTTGCGGTCTCTTAATTTGAGAATTCTAAATTTTCCTGTTATTAAATTGATTTCTCCTGCAGATTTGTTTAGGAACTATATTTCTCAAATTTTAAAAATTCATAATTCTGTGATGCTTGTAATAACTAAGGCATATTACTTGCCTCAAGCTGAAGAAGTTCCCGGTGATAATTTGGCTGTGGGTACTCCTTTGGTCCTTAGAAATCTCCTTGAAAATTCTGTCAATAGATATTTTGCAACAAGGAACTTTGTGTTGTTTGCTTTTTCGTGTGATTGAAATAATGTTCTATGCTTTTTTTTTTTGTAATGGTCAAAAACTATGGATATATCCTGATTTCACTAGAGCTACCCAACTTTCGGGCCGATACAGTAAAGCGCAGCCGCGGTTACCCTGTTTTTAACCTGCTATGGACGCACATTTTGGATGCGTAAGGCTAACCCGCGATTCAGTATCCAGTTTTACGCGTCCTTACCACTTGCCGAAATGGACGCGTATCCATCTCTGCCCGCCACATGTATATGATATGTTAATGATCGATTTAGCTCCGATACAGTAACGTGCATCCAAATTATCGCCTTTTTAACCAGCTTATTTGCCGTGTCTTTAACCGGCATATTTACCGCCTACCCTGACCCTGGCATTAGTGTGGTGTTCAGTCAGCTTCGTACCGGACAGCGCCATGGACAACATGTATATTATTGCTCTGGCGCTATTTTTCATTTGGTTGAGAAGCAGAATGAGAAATGCTCGAATGAGAAATGCTTGAAATGCTCGGCAGATTGGAGAGGCGAACAGGGGAGCCCAGCAGCAAGGAGAACCCATCCGACCGGAGAACCCAGCAGCAAGACCGGAAGAAGTATATGATATGTTTCGGTTGAACTGTACCATCCATCCATCTCTGGGCATCTCTGAAGCTCCGGACATGGACGCCTTTATGGATGCCGGAGAGATGGGCGTCCACTAGGCATCCTGAGGCTCCGGGTCCAGCGGAGACATGGACGCCTCTACGGCGCCGGAGAGATGGACCCGGAGCCTCAAGTGTCCTGAGGCTCCGGGTCCAGCGGAGACATGGACGCCTCTATGGACGCCTATACGGAATCTCTACAGACATTTCAGTCATGGACATTTGGAAAGAGACAGGAACGTCCATGAATGGAAGCCGCGACCTCGGACATCCAAGGTCGCGGCATCCGTTCATAGACCTTCCCGCCTGTATCTGGGCATCCATGATCGGAGGCCGCGCTGCCTTGAGCGCCCGGCCGGATGTCCAAGGTCGCGGCTTGGATGTCTGGCCGGGCACTGAAGGCAGCGGGGCCTACAGGAGGGAAGGTCCATGAACAGAAGCCGTGACCTTGGCATCTGTTCATGGACCTTCACACCTGTATCCGGGCATCAATAATCGGAGGCCATGCTGCCTTGAGCGCCCAGCCGGACGTCCAAGGTCGCGGCTTGGACGTCCGGCCGGGTGCTCAAGGCAGCAGGGTCTGTAGAAAAGAACCATCCACTTACCTGGTGGAATGACATTTGAAATGACAGGTACCAGCGCACCCTGGATACTGTATAGGCGCTGCACACCGCTCTCTACAGTAAAATGGATTGCGAACGCCTACTGCTTCAATGACATGCTTTGGACGCTGCTTGGATTTGCGTCTAATTTGAATACTGAATCGAGCGGCTTTTTAACCAAGATGTGCGCGCGGCAAACAAGGGTGCGCCCGGCACTGCCACACTGTTTCTTATGCGTCCTTACTGTATCGGCCAGTTTGTTGTAAAACATTTCTTTCTATGCGCTCTGAGGTGTTGCCTAAGGGGGTCAATTTGTTTTACGATACCCATGTAAATGTTCTATTAGACATTAATTATATTTTTTTAAAACCATTCCAACTTCGGTTGTTCATAGATTCACATCTTCAATAGCCTTTCTTATAGTCTGGCTTTATAAAGTATAACTGGTGTATATCTTCTGACTCTGCCTTTTTCTTAATTTCATGGTGTTAATATTCTCTTAATTTTCCCTTGTCTCCCTTATTTTCCTGTTACTATATGAGGATGCTTGATCTATTTCATTTTCTTTTAACTATCATGATATTACTTGTATTCAATATTGCATACCTTATGTTACCATACAAGGTATTGTATTTAGTTTGAAATTCATAATTAAAAAAAAATGTTTTGTTAATTTTTAGCTTGACCGTTTCAAAATATATAACTTTGTTTTCGGTTTTTTTTTATTAGTCATTTTATTTGTTTATTGCTGTATTTCTAGAACACACCTCCCTAAGGGGGTCATTTTCTAATGGAATCGCACGAGAAAAGGGACTTTTCATGTGCGATAGCTAAATCAGGGCAGAGTCAGGGTGGAGTCTGCACCGGAAGGGGGGGAGACGGGGCGGTGTCGGGGCGGACTCCGCGATGATTTCGCTAGTGGCGATAAAGTAGGACCCCTCATTGCTGCCAGTAGCGCGCCCAATAGCACCTCCTTTTACGATGGCGCTATTGGGTACGAAAGCGGCAGCGATGATACCGCGGTGGGTGTGATCGCTGCCGACTTTCGCGGCCCGCCCCCCGTTAAGCGCCAGGATTCAGGAAGCCACGGTAGTTTAGAAAATCCGGCCCTAAGAAGTTTAAAAAGCAGTATATAACATAATTACATATAAATAGATCACAGAATAAAAATAAAAAGCATGTATTCCCTAATGGCTAACCAATGCCTGGTTGTATAATAAAAATTTTTTAGGTTTAAACATTGCTTAGACCAGGGGTCGGCAATTTTTGAATAGATGCCACTTTGGTGGCACATGAACACATTCAACCTGATGCATCGCTTCATGACTGGTCAATAATTCCGGCTCCTTGAACTCAAAGGTTGGCTGCACTGATATTTCGATCAGATCAGTGTGCTGGATGGATGTGCAAATGTTTCCAGTGATGTTAGTATTGTGAATGAGTCATGATGACTTGTTGGGCAGAGTCAGGATCCCATCGGTCCTCTTCTCTCCCTTCTCCAGAGGCAGATTTCATTAGGGAGGATACCTCCACAGCCTACAGATTGAGATAACATTATTGACCTCTAGTTTAAACTTTAGGGTTGCTATTCTGAAGTGAATGTGTACCTCAGCACCAATGAAAATAATTCCATTTGAGTAACAATGGTTTTGATGTTTAGATCCTCTTCTGCGTGATTATTGGGTGTATGAAGGGTCTCTTACCATTCCACCATGCTGTGAAGGTGTCACTTGGATCCTATTCCGATACCCTTTGACGATATCTCAAATACAGGTAATGGCTGCATTTAGAATAACCTTGCATGTGGACATGTGCTAAAAGTTTACCCAATGCAAATATTGACAGGGACATTATATACCACAGCCCTTCAGATAAGTGCATGTCATTTTAAGTAAAGGTTAAAACCTTTGAGTGTATTAAAGCTAGGTAAAGGTCAGAAATGAAAAAAAAAATATATATCACTTCTCTTTTATCTGTTTTTGAAATAAATCTTTACCAGAGCAAAAGGGAAAAATCAATGAGTAAAACAAACTCAAGCTGTTGTAAACTGCTGGTTCTCAAATGTCATTGCTTTTGATAGTAAGAGAATAAAGAATGGTGATAGGATTCTGAAGAAATCATGAAAGTGCTCCGTTATGCCACGGAAAAAAAAAGCATGAATGTTGCTGGTTCGCTGCCACACACAGAATTATGTTTGATTTAATGCCCACTTCCATCTGAAATGTTAATTAGTGATAGTGTTTTCCCCACAAGAGAAGTATTCAGTTCTTCACCCTAAACTAATATCACAAGGTATCAGGAGGAATTTTTTGGACTTTACCGATAGCACTTGTAACTTAAGCCTACCTAAAGCATGATGTTGTGTGCTGTAAAAGGATTTTCTATCAGTATAACACTGAAGCCGAGCCAGAACATTTATTTATTTAAAGGCTTTTATATACCGATTGCCGTTCGCACATCGTATCGGTTTACAAAGAGTACAGCGCTTCTAGAATGGAAGATATAAGTTACAAAGAATACAGCACTTATAGAGTGAAGCATAACAGATACAAGCATCGTATTGGTTTACAAAGAATGTTGCGCTTATATGAAGCATAACAGATACATGGGGCAAATTGGAATCATATCGGAAGAGTATAACTATGAAGAATTTAAATCAATCAAACTATAAACTATGTACAATCCATTGGTTTACAAAGCACATTGAGCTTATTATACTGTGGCATAACAGTTCCATGGAGCGGTAAGAACCAAATAGAGATAGCATGCAGCATTGTCCTAGCATTCCATGCCTCAGATGTGTTGCAAGGCCTGAAGAATGGGTGACTTCAAGCTTCTGGTGCGTGAAATTGTAAATCTGAAGTATGAGCCCAGTTATCCCTTACTGCTGTATTTATAACCAGTTCCTGTTGAAAACAATTCTATAGCTATTATGAAAAATTTTGCAAAATCTAAAAGGTGAATTTAAAAGACCAACGCGAGATATACGAATATGTTGGGCTGGCGCATGCTGAGCAGATCTGAAACGCAGCATGGGAACGCAAGTATCCCTTGCTGCACACACAAACATTTTTTTTAGCAAAAAAGGGGTGGGGCATGGGCGTTCGGGGATTTTGACTTGAAAGAAGTGCGAAAATATTTCAGTGATCCGATGCATGCTGGAGTCCTCTGACATGTAACTTTACTTCTATGGATGGCATGTAAGTAATAAAATAAAAAATCCAGGCATGACAGCAGGGTTTTAAGGGTCAGCGTTAACAGGGGGGAAGTGAGGCAATTAAAACTGGGGGGTTTGGAAGTCCTATCCCTTAACTGGGTGAACTGAGAACAAACTTGGAAAATGGCCAATGGTATTGGTGCGTGTGGCTTTTAAAATCCCCCCACTTACATAGTAGATGTGGCATTTGCACACATAGGCGTATGCCCTCTTAAAATTGCACGTACAAAATTAAAATTAAAAAAAATGTAAATGAAAATTTTAAAAAAATTGCACGTATATCTACATGCGCTCAGAATATTTTGTAACATGCACACATCGCACAAAATGTTATAAAATTGCTGCGTCCCTGGGCATAAGCAGGCAAATGCGTGCACATGTGCGCCCACGCACCTGTTGAAAAGTTACCAACCCTCTGTTGCACGGGCTTTTCTTGTTGTCCTTTCTGTCTTAATTATTTCAGTCGGGTTTTTAAAAGTTCAGGTTCTATCTGAAAATGAGCTGATTATTTAAGGACCTACAATATATGCGGTTGGAAAAATGAATTTCTGAAAACGTTTGGAAATGTGGCGGATCTGTTGTATGATGCATTCATTTATTTATAGTTTTTAAGTCATGCATCCAAGCCCCAGGATGTGTACAAACAAATTATAGCATTATAATCAAGAAATAAATTAGTCATATCAAAAATTCAGCATTCTAATTACAAACACTAATTACTACAATGAATATTACATAGATCATAAAACAGATGTGGGCAGTGTGGCACACATTCTACTATCTATTGTCTTGAGCTGAAAGAAGAAAGCTTAGAGCAGTGGCTGAGAGGGAAAAATTATACTAGCTGGAAATCTAGATACATTTGATCTGAGATTCATGATCAGTGACTCATATTAAACCAGCTATCTTGTTTTTGCGGAGTGACTTTTACCAAGAAACACCTTGATGGAATCTTAGAAAATGTAAAATATTATGCCTGTATTATTGTCATGCTGCAATTACAATGCTACGACTAACCGTTAGCCAATCAAAATTACAAACAACATTTTAGGTCAGTCAGCTCACCCCAATAAAATTTATACTAATAGGCGTAATGGAAAACGATTCGCGGCAAGAAATCGATTCCTGAACCCCGCTGGACTCCCAGAAACTTTTGGCCAGCTTGGGGGGGCCTCCTGACCCCCACAAGACTTGCCAAAAGTCCAGCGGGGGTCCGGAACGACCTCCTGCGTCGAATCGTTTTTGTCTATGGCCCGCCGCCATTTTGCGGCAGCCATTTTGCAAAATGGCGCCGGCTGAAGACAAAAGGATTCAATTGAGGGGGCCGTTCCGGACCGCCGCCGTTCTGGACCACCGCTGGATCCCCAGGTAATTTAAAGCATTTGGGGGGGGTTTAATTTAAAGGGTCGGGGGTGGGTTTTAGTGTGCCGGTTTTCCTGCCCTCCCCCTTCCCCCGATTTACGATTTTTTAACGATAAATCGGGGGAATTGGTATTGTATTGTGGCCCTAACGATTTTTGACGATTTAAAATATATCGGACGATATTTTAAATCGTCAAAAAACGATTCACATCCCTAATCTGCATCCTTCTGGCTCTGTGGAAGATGGTTCCGCTGCACTTCTCGCTTGCTGACCTCCTGTTCTGCTTCTGAAATCCCACTGCATTTGAACTACTTGAGTGAGTCAGGTTTTGGAGTTCAGGACTTCTCAGTCTAAACTCCTTCCCAAGGTACTTTCTGTTTTCTGCAATGAGATTTCCCCTCTTAACTTTTTCATTCTTTTGCTTGGGCACACGGCAGAACAAGCTTCACCCTTATTCTCTTGCTGTTTAGTTACTCTCTTCTTTTATGGATATATACTCTGTCACAAAGGGGCAATTGCTGTACAGTCATTTTTGCATATTATAGGAACACACAGCAAGGACACTTTGGAGGTAATTTTTCAAATCGCATTAGGGCCTTATCGCATGCAATAAATAACGCATTGCGAGATGCATATGCAAATTTTAAAAATTTACTCAGGTGGGGAAAAGTAGATGAAAATGAGGGGGTGCTTAATGTTACATGCAATAGCATAACGCATGCTATTGCGGGATTTAACTACACCTTTTTTCCTGGCGCTATGCTGTGCATTATGGCCAAAACAGGATTTGCACTAAATCTCTCAAATCTGTTTCGGGGGGGAGGGGGAGGAGGGAGAAAGAGAGAGAGAGAGAGACTCTGGGGAGGCACACATATTACTCAACTTTTTATACCACTGTAAGAAGGGCCATTTTGAACTCGGGGTGAGGTTTTGGTGGTGGGCTAGGTTTTGGGGGGCACAGTCAGAGGTATGAACAGCACAATAGACATCAGTGAAGATTTCTAGCGATAAAAGGTATAAAAGGATGAGATTTGTACAATGTACTCTCGACCTAACTTGATGCATGCTCTTCCTAGCTGCTAACAAACGAGGGCCTGGATTTTCTAAGGTCGCAGACCTTGGAGAATCCAGCGGTAACGGGGGGGTGGGAGGGCGAAGCCGGGGACGGGCCTGCAAAAGCCGGCAGCAATCGCACCTCCGCGATGCAATTGATGCCGGCTTTTGCACCCAATAGCACCATCATAAAAGGTGGTGCTATTGGGCACGCTACTGCCCAATCAGCGAAGTCATCGCGGAGTCCACCTCAATGCCGCCCCGACTCTTCCCCTTCCGGTGCGGACTGAGTTTGTGCCTAACTAGACAGGAATGAATATCCCTTGTAAGTCAGGGTATGTTAAATACGATCCGATTCTCTAAAATTCACAGCTAATACCCTTCTTAATGCTTGCATTGTGCCAAAGAAAGCTTCCTTCCAGTGTTCATAAGGTGTTATATGCACAGGCAATGTGTCTAGGTGTGTTGTAACTAATCAGACCAGTTGTACTCAATATAATTGGAACAATTTCTTCATCTTTCTGCCCCATTTTCTTGGTCTCTGATTGCATCAATTGATACTTGAGGATCTTCTCTATCTCCATTTGATCCACAGAATACTTGTTTGGTATTGACACTTCTATCAACAGTAGTGCCCTTGTGATTTTCTCCTGTATCACAATTCAATATTCTTGCATCTAGCTTTTTATGTGTTGGAATGGGAATGTTACAGGTGATCTCAACATCTTCATTCTCTACAGTTCTCTAAGGTACATGATTCCAGTGCTTTTTTGGTACAGTGGATAAAATTTATACAATTTCTAGTGGATGAGTCATACCACCTAATTATCTTTCTGTGTACACACCTTTCTACATCAGAACTTGTCATCCAGCAACAAGGAGGCCAATATTCAGTTCCATAAATTCAGCGGGATAAATGTCCCACTGATAGCATAAAGTTATGTGGCTACATGTAGCTGGATAATAGCTTTAAAAACAAACTGACTATGTTTGAGTATCTATAAAAGGTATCCAGGTAAGTAGTACTTTGAAAAAAAAAAAAAAAGATATGAAGGGGGTCTGTGACCCACTTTTCTCCCTCCCCCCATGAAATGGCATCCATTGCCTTATTGGGCCTTGCTTCCCCCACTCCACTGATTTCAAAAAAAATTTCAAGTTTCGTGGGCCAAGCCACTTCCCCAACCTCCATTTTCCCATTCTCATTAAAAAGAAATTGCGATCCCACCTCAGACCCTACTTGCACCCCCCATTGCAAATAAGTAGTAGACTGGCTACCCCCACCCCCACCCCCACCCAGGCCCTCTCCCATTCCCCTGAAACTTATAATAATTCCCTGCTAGGAATAATTCCCGGCACTACCCGTATCCTCCAACTACTATATCTTACTCTGGGATCACTTGATTGGTTTTAAATTACCATTTCCTAGGACAATAATTTCCCAAATCCTATTTCTTAACGTGACAGTATCTCTAGGACTCCTTTTGCAATGCTCTCTCTTTCTTCAGTGGGCTACTTTCTGCGCAGCACTAGAATGCTTCTGCATTTATGGCTTATCTACCAAGTTTCTTTCTCTGTTTGCGCCTAGTGTATCTGCAATATCTTTAGACATCTCTCCAATTCTTTGTGTGGGTGCCCTATGAATACCGACATCATAATGCAGAAAGAGAGATGTCGTACAAATTAGAAACATATGAGACATGCATTTTTTTGACCGTACTGAAATAGAATCCTCAAAAAATCTCTTAGACATATTTATCTAATTTCATGAAACTTGAGCAAGACTGGATTGCTCCATTAGAAGGGAAGAAGATCAGTGTAGAGTATATTTCTTTAGGGTCCCTAACAGCAAAGGTAACGTGTTCTTTAAAACCTGCATAGAGCAAGCTGATTTTCAAACTCAAGCTATCTGTGTTCACTGTGCTTGAATGTCAAGTCATTAATGGAGCTAAAAGTATGCCTGTACCCCCACACAGGCTATAAAATGCTGACATAAAGAACGCACATTAGCAATAACCCAATACATGTGTACATTTTGTAAAATGAATGCCCATACATAGTTTTTCAAACACATCTCTGAAACGGCCCCCCATGAACACTTTTTTCCTCTGGCCAAAAGTACACGCATTATGAAAGTACCTTCAAGTGGCTAAATAATCACTTACCCGGATATGGCAGGTGGGTTACTCTAATTTGACTCACATAAAAGCATTTGAAAATTTACCTCGTGGGCATTTCTTACTTAAATTTGACAAGTGGGTGGCACTGCTTCCCTGTTGGGTTATTTATCTAGGGAACAGTTTTTCAATAGCCCACATACTTTAAAGTATGGCCACTTTTAATGAACATACTTTATCTAATTTTCAAGCAGAAAGAACATGGGTACTTTTCTTTGAAAATTAGTATATGTGCTTAAAGCAACTGAAATTTTTTTTTGTGGGTCAGCTGAGAGGGGTAAAATAGTGCACGTACTTGTGAAAGTGCCATGTATGCACACTATTTTCAACTCGGCGCCTAAACATGCCTCTGAGAATGTCCTTTTAAATTTGGATAAACGTATCCACCCTATAGAAGACCAATAGTAGTTTTATATCCAGCCAGAGGGAAGCTATTGTCATCCAAACTATTTTAACCAGGGAAATATCTTTGAAGATTGCCCTCATAGTTAGCATGGACAACTGGAAATTCCAGACAGTGGCTTATTAAAATTGTTCAATCTTTCTATGTCTGGCTAAAGTAAATTAAATACAGTCTAGGCAAAACTGAGTTCAAAAGACAAATGGTGACATATAAATAACCCTTTAAGGTCTTTTGTTTGGTACCAAAGAAATGCAAATGTCTGAATTTTCTTTGAAAGTCAATAGCATGCTCTTTCACACTTACTGATGATGTTTATCTCCTGTCTTCCCAGCAAAGGGGAGGGCACCTTTGGCTGACAGCCTATGCTGTATTATTTGCTAGATTACACTGACAACCAAGTAGAAATAACTGTAAAAGGGAGATACCAAAATTTAGTATAATTAAACCTCTCTCATTCAGCCTATGAAACAGAAATTATATTTGAACTAAAAAAATTGTAGGCTTTTGTATCAGAGCTAGGGTGGGTGATACCTGCCTGGCGCTAATGAGTGGAAAGGAACTGAATACTAATGAGCCTTTTTAATTAGGGATAAAAGCGGGCTGTCTTATGTTTAGAGAGTCAGAGATATAAAAAAGGAAGAGAGAGAGATGTAACCATGATGAGAAGCCTTAATTCCAACTTTAAGTTTGTTGGCTTCTGACAACAAAGAAAAAAATTTCAGGTAGTTTTCTTGCAGTTTATTATTTGAAGAAAATGACTTAGAATTGAGTCAGCTGTTTATTTTGTAGTGAGGGAAAAAAGTGATTTGCAGATATTGTCTGTATTACAATCCTGCTTGTGGGATAGGCCCACAAGCAATCCCTTACCTCTCCGCTGACATCCTGATGGCCATCCATTGCGGCTTGGAGGCCACTGCCACTGCCGTCGCTGACTTTTGGGCTTTCTCCCTCGCGGCCTGGAGGCCGCCGCCATTGCCGCCATCGACCAGGCCTCCAGCAGCCTGAATGCTACCAAACCACACCAATCCCTCTGTGGCCGTGTGACGCTGCCGCTATCCCTCTTCACAGCCAGGAGGCTACCGCCAAAGTTGCTCCTCTTCATGGCCTGGAGGCCGCCGTCAACCACGTTGCTTTTCCTGAGACCTGGGTACCGCCTCCTTCATCTCTTCGCAGCTAGGCCGCTGCCAGCTTTCTTCTTCAGTGGCCTGGGCGTCCTGAAGCTGCTTCTCCAGGAGGCCTCCGCTGTCCACATCCTCTTTCCGCAGCCAAGATGCCACACCGGAGCTCCTCTTTATGCGGCTTGGAGGCCGCCATCATCTTCCTGCTTCGCGGCAGCTCTACTCCACTAAACACGATTTTTGATCCAAAAAATACCTGATTATCAATTTAACCCTAAACTCTTTGCTTAGTATATCAGAACTTACTAAGACAAATCCACCTTCTTTTCCCGGATAACTTACTTACAACAAAAAATGCAATGAATTTGCATATTTCTTCAGTGACAGATCTCTATATTAGTTAACAATATTTCTCACACTAACATACAACAGATCACTTTGCCTATCAATCCTGAATTATCTTGGACACATTTTGAAAATGTATCAGCATCTGAAATTGAGACATTAGTTAACAAAATGAACCATGCAGTCCATCCACTCAATGCTATTCTGACAAAAATACTAAAATCAATACCTAATATCATTGCCAGTTCCCTAGCGGGTATTATCAATACTTCCTTAGACCAAGGACTCTTTCCCGATATATTGAAATGTTCTGCTAAACCAATATTAAAAAAACCCAAACTAGATATAACAGACCCGAGTAATTTTAGACCCATCTCTAACCTACCTTTTATAGCCAAACTGATAGAAAAAGTTGTTAACCAACAACTTACAGAACACTTAGACACCAATAATATTTTATATTCCGCACAATTTGGATTCCGTAAATTTTTTAATACAGAGACCTTACTCGTCTCTCTTATCGATACTATTTTAAGAGGACTAGATAACGGCCAATCTTATCTTTTAATAAAGCTGGGATATCTCTGTAGCCTTTGAACACGATAACCATGAGATTTTAATAAATAGGCTTGTTGAAATAAGGTTATCAAACATCACTCTCCAATGGTTTAAATCATACTTAAAAAAACGATCATTTAAAGTCAAAATTGGGGTCTTTGAATCCGACCAAATTGAGCATATCAATGGAGTACCTCAGGGTTCCTCCCTATCCGCCATACTTTTCAACATCTATATGTTGCCACTGTGCAAGTTATTAGCTGGCTTAGGAATTACGCATTATATCTACACAGATTACATCCAAATCTTACTTCCTATTAAGGATACTATTAAAAACACTCTTAAATTATGAGAAATTTATCTGTATCCATATAACGACTTTTAACTCATATGAGCTTAAATCATCAAAACAGAGGTTCTATTGATCTGTAATACATTGAATGACAACACTAACCTTGAAATTAATACCTTAAAGCCCAAATATACCATTGTAAATGAAGTAAGAGACTTAGAAATAATTTTAGATAGTGAAGTATCTTGGAAGAATTTTATCAACACCCTAATTAAAGATGGCTTTTTCAAGCTTCATATTTTAAAGAAATTGAAACCTCTCCTTCATGCCAATGATTTTAGAATTGTTTTTCCAAGCAGTCATCTCTAAAATAGACTACTGCAAACGCCCTGTTACTGGGCCTTCCTGCATCTACCATCTGCCCACTTCAACTACTTCAGAATGCTGCTGCGCCGACTTTAACAAACACCAGAAAATATGAGCACATACTCCAATTTTAAAGAATTGCATTGGTTGCCGATTACTTTTAGGATAAAGTTTAAGACATTAGTTTTAATTCATAAGACGATATTTAATGAAAAATTGAAATAGTTTAATGCTGCTTTTACATTGTCATGCTCCACAGTGAAATCTGCATTCTGCAGGTAAGGGAATATTAACAATCCCGTCCCCCAAATTGGCACATTTAAATTCAGTAAGAGAGAGAGCACTATCCCTAGCAGGATCAAGGTTATGGAATGCACTACCACCAGAATTAAGGCTAGAAGTGAATTCGCAGACTTTTAAAAATAAATTGAAAATGTGGCTATTCTTGCAGCATTTACATGAAGAGTTCAGTATCGAAGAGAAAGTATTTTTTTTAGACTAGTTATATTTGTTTTAATAATATCTATTATGTTTTATGATGTATTATTTATGCTATTTTAGATTGGATTCAATATTTTGGTATTGTTTATGCTAGTTTAGATTAGATTTGATATTCTATTTACAATTAATGTTTATTTATTATTTTTTTCTTATGTATATTTTACCTGTTTTCCGCTTGTACATGTGATGTAAACCAGTATGAAGCTACCCTATAAAAATAAATAAACAAACAAACAAATAAATAAATAAATAGAACATATACTAATACTCTGGCCAGAATTTTGCTGCAAATTTGGATTTTTTTTTTCTTGAAACTGAACTGAGATATTGGGTCTTTATTAACTACAAAAGGAACTGATTTTCTTAATTTTCAAATGCAAATAATTTTTTCTTTTACTATAATGCCATGTGCCTTGTTTTCCTATATCCTGATGTGTAATATAATTGTGCATGCACTGATTTTTGTTTGAAGTACTTGGGTGTTTTATTTTATTTAATGCTGTTTTTATTTTCTGCTCCAGCCTCTCCTCCTCATCCCTTTAGTTGTGTGGGCATGTTACATATGTTCATTATAAAATCACACAGCTGAGAGGTAGAGTTATTTGTGTGGCCCCCTCCCATAGATGGTAGGGGTTCACACACAATTAATGGTGCTTTTACTACCAACATTACCTGGATAAGTGACCTTTCCTCTCTTCTTTTCCATTACCAATCTTTCACATCCTGCATTCCTTTTCTCTCACAATAAGTTAACTTTTGCACATATGGGTTCAGATCTTTGGAACAAGATCCCTTTAGAAGTTCAAATTGCCTCATTTCTTTCTACTTTCCAGTCCAAGCTGAAAACATATCAGCTTTTGAAGTTCAGCATTTCAATCTTGATCTAGATGTTACGGTGCCGGTCGCGACGGTCATGACCCGGCCCTTACCTCCTTGGTCCCGTTCCGTCTCCAAGAGCCTGCGGCCTGTTTTGCGGTGTCCCCACGGGGGGGGGGGGGGGGGGACGCCCACCGAGAAACCCTTCCTGGACGCCGTCTTCCTAGGCGCGTGCGCACATGAGCCGTGCTTATGAAGGCCTTTCCCGCCACTGAAGGCTCTGCCTTACCCCTGACATCAGACGCTGCGGCCTATGTAAGGCCGCCATGGAGCCCAGGACTTTGCCTTGCAACGGGGTTCCTTGCGGTTCCCAGTTGCTCTGAGCCCCGGAGCGTGCTATTGCGTTAGCAGCTCCGTTCCTGCCTACGGCTTGCTACGCTTCTGTGTCCAAGTCCTGTGTTTGCTTTTGCCTAGTTCCAGTAACCTGTCCTGCTTCAGTTCCAGCTTGGTTCCAGTACCTTTCCTGCTTCAGTGCCAGCCTGGTTCCAGTAACCTGTCCTGCTTCAGTTCCAGCTTGGTTCCAGTACCTTTCCTGCTTCAGTTCCAGCCTGGTTCCAGTACCTGTCCTGCTTCAGTTCCTGCCTGACCCCGGATCCCTGCCTGCCTGCTTCAGCTCCAGCTTCCGTGATCTCCTAAGTCCCAGAGGCCGGGCTCCTACGGGCTCCTCCCGGGGGAGCACCAGCTTCCTGGGTGAAGCTCACCGTCCATCGCCTGCCTGGTATCGGCCTCCTGGCCTGCCCTCTAGCAGAGACTATAGTCCATCTCTCTCCAGTCTCCTGCAAGCCAGCCCAAGGGTCCACTAAAACAGATAATCCTCAACACTAGAAGCATTCTTTTACTTTCTCTAATTCTGCTTATCATGCAATAATGTACCTCATAACTCACTGTGCTGTCATATTGTAAGGTGCTCTGGTCAGGATACTATGGAGAGGACAATTTTTAAAGGCATTTGTATGGATAAAGAGAGATTTCCCTGCATAAACTGGCTGTCTGAGAGTGAGAACTGCACTCCTTGACAACTAAATGTACACAATGTGCACACTTTTAGCATCATTTAGGAAGGACTTTCTTGGGGGAGTTGTTTGGGTGGGATTGTAAAATAACATACATCTATTGTATTTTTAAGTCTTTAAGTATTATTTTTATGTAGAAAATTCACCCACACAAAAAGGGCATGCAAAATGTCCATGGCTGCTTTGTTTTCTTAATATGATTCAAAGTGAAAGTGTTATGGGAGCGCTGAGGGAGCGGTCCCACTCGAGGGGATTGTGTGCTCTTGAGCCTCGGCACAGTCCCAGATGAATCCAAGAAGCACCGAGGGTAGGTGAGGCATGTCCCAGCATGGGTGGAAGCTGACAGTCCAACCTTCTGCCGGACCTGCATGCTTCTGGAACCAACAATCATGATGTTAGTAATGAACAGTCCTCCGACTGTTCCTGGCCCTTTCGGACCTGCCGCTGGAATGGCAAGAGCAGGCCGGACTCCGGACGAGGGCAGACGAAGGCTCAGGACAAGGCACTGGAAACAAAGACACAGGAACAAGGCACTGAAGACTCAAACAAGGCAAGGTTCAAGGTATTCAATGAATTCAGGCAAGAATTCAGAAGCAAGCGAAGTACTGGGTTGAGCCCTACCACGCAGCGCGCCCTACACAGCCCACCGTAAATGGGCGGACCCAATGGGCTGGTCACGGACCACGCTAGAGTATAAAGCAGGCTCCAGACGAGGTGTGGAATAGCTGAAACTGGAACATGGCGAAAATACAGTAGAAGCCTGTACCAAGGCACGCCCTAAACAGCCCATCCTAAGCTGGTCGCGGACCATGCGGGAATGGCACAGGTTCAGTCAGAGTCTTAGGCATGGACAGAGCAAGCTCAAGTATCCAAGGGCGAGACAGAGTTCAAAACACAGCACCAAGATGGAACTTGGCTTCAGGCAAGGATACAGGACCAAGACGGGACTTGGCTTCAGGCAGGCTTGAGCTGCGGACATGAAGAAGGATGGCGACAAGGAACCAAAGGTAGCAGGCATCAGGACAGGATCACAGACATCAGGAATGGAACTGGAACATGAACATAGGGAACAGGTAACACAGGACATGGAGCTCCAACGAAGAACATGGACCTGACGGAGTGCTGGAAGGCAAGACTTCCAGGAGCAGGAAACTCCGATGCAAGGCAAGGCAGAACTGAAAGTGAAGCCCTTTTATAGGCCAGAAAGCAGGCAACTCTCTGGGAGGAGTTCCGATGGGCCACATCTGGCTGGCCCAATAAGTATAGAGAGAAGCTGCGGGCCGACCCATTAGAGAGAAGGGTGGGGCCCAAACAAGAAAATCCAAGCTGAGACTGGAGCAGGCTTCAGGCAGGCCCAAATGACATCGAAGGCCTCCCAGGCCGTGGAGCAAAATCCAGAAAGCCGGTTCAAGCGAGGCCCCGGCTTCAGAGTGGCCTCCAGAGAAAGGTGAGAGGCCTCCCATGGCTCCAGCTACAGGAGGAATCATAACAGAAAGTAGGTGCGTACTTTCGCTTTGGAAATTGTTGCAAAGTCTGCAGGTAAAAAGTAAACATGGATTTTGTTCCAATGCATTTTAAAACTTGCCCTGTGAATGCTAAAAATATAAGAAGTAGTGGATGTGTCTAGTGTGCATACCCTTTGAAACAATGTTGTTAAGTATGTAGCTTAAATCATTTTGAGTGGGCTGGAGATTTTTAATACTGCCTCCTTAATCTCACTGATTCTCTTTCAGAATTAGTAGAATTTGTATGCCATTGTTTAATATGGCCTCTGTTCATATTCGTGTCTTTTTTCCTTTCATTGTATTCCAAATGATTCAATTACAGTATTAATATAGATTTCATTCACAGTGAAATTTCAGATCCTTTGAAAGTTTAACACACATTAATAAAGAATAATTGTTTACACCTTTATAAGTATAAAAGAAATGGCCATGAGCATGACTAGACCAGAATGTTAAATAAAGAATCTCCTGACATATTTTTCCATGCTACTGTTTACTATTTCTAAAATTTGAAAAAAAAAATCATGCAATGAGATCTGTTAATCTCTTTTGATGGTTGAATTGGCATGTACTTGAAACTTGTGAAAAGTGACTATGTCATCCAGTTTTCAATACTTTGTACTCT
The DNA here is from genome assembly GCF_901001135.1 of Rhinatrema bivittatum. NCBI lineage: Eukaryota > Metazoa > Chordata > Amphibia > Gymnophiona > Rhinatrematidae > Rhinatrema > Rhinatrema bivittatum. The sequence continues at coordinate 646,063,643 of NC_042616.1, read as the reverse complement.
CTGTTTCTTACCTCTCGTAAACATTCTGTTTCTGTGGCCAGCTATCCCAAAACTCTTTGGGCCTGAGATAATGCTGGAGAATAAATGCTTGTGTGAGGAGGAAATGGAAGGTCTGACACCAGGAGACCAGGGCCAGGGCCTCTGGCCAGATCACTCAACTGCAGGAACAATGGCTTGCCAGTGCCAACAAATGTTTTCTATTAACCCCTCTTGGTATGCTAAATCAATGATAAAACACTCCAAAATCTTTGAATGAAAGTGCAATCGTCAAACAGTATTCCATATATGTACCTTTGTTTTTTCTGCCTTCCAACATATAGAATATTTATGGTAAAGAATTATGTGAAATGGGTCTGGGTCTATCTGTATTCGGGCAAAATACCTCTCCAAATAAGCCACCATTTCTCTTTAAAGATGTGTGTAAAATAAGCATCTTAAAAGTGCCCTCAGAAAGGTGAATGTTAAAAGCCCTGCATGCACAAGCTGGGCTGGCACACACTGAGTGGATTTTAAAAGCTGCCTGAGGACACACATATCTCCTGCTGCATGCACAAAGAAAAGGTTTCTGAAAAGGGGTGGAGTGTGGACGTGGTCTGGGAAGGGCCTGGCCAAGAACTGTGCACGTAAATGCTTACATGTCCTTCCGTGTGTCGGGGGTTCCCTGCCGCGTAAATTTACTGCTGCCATGGATTGCGCGTATCTTTTAAAACTAACACATTTAGACAAGTCAGCGGATTTTTAAGGGTGGGGGGCTAATGGGGGTAAGGGAGACTATTAAATTAAGGGAGTTTGCAAGTCATATCCCCAAACTGGGAGAACTGGGAACGAACTGGGAAAACGACGAATGGCATTGGTGTGTCCCTTGTAAAATTCCCCCACTTATGTGGTAGACACGGGATTTGCACGCACATGCGTGCGTCCGTCCATTTAAAATTGAATGCACATGTTTGCGCATCCAGGCTATTTTATAACATGCACACAAATACCCACGTATGTTATAAAATGGCCACATCTCTGGGTATGGGCTGAAGGACATGTGCACAAAAAGTTACCATCATATAGCTAGATTTATCAAAATGTAATAATTTTCGCATGAATAATGCCTGTGATAAAGAAAAGGGGTGTGACTATGATCATTTAAAAGTTACTGTATTGTGTGCTATAGGTACTTTACTGCTTCCCAGACAGGCATTTCTCATGAGAGAGAGAGAGAGAGAAAGACTCTTTATGAGACTTTCATATTAGTCAACTCTTTACACCACTATAGGAAGGCCACCTAGTAACGCAAGGTGAGGTTTTTGTGGTGGTCTATGGTTTTGGGGCCAGTTTTACAAGCACAGTGTGATGTATGAACAGCACATTATACATCAGTGAAGATTTGACATGGTTTGGAAGGAGGAAAGTCACACAAAGATGAGATTTATACAGTGCTGTCTCACCCTAGCTTGATTGTACCCTGGTAGAGAGTCCATCAAGCTATGGCAAAAGAACATTGTAAAAATCTCACTTTGTGTGACTTTACTCACTCCAAATCAGGTCAAATCTTCACTGATGTGTACTGTACTGTTCGTACGTCTCACTATGCATGTAAAATTGGCCCCAAAACCATACACCACCACCAAAACCTCATCTCGAGTTACTAGCTGGTCCGCCTATAGTGGTATAAAGAGTTGTGTGCCAACCCAGAGGCTCTCTCTCCCTCTCTCTCTGCAATAGCATCCATTATGCTAACACACTGTGCTTTAATACCCCTCATTTTCATTAACCCCTTCCCAATCCTGCCCCTATGAATACATTTAAAAAATTAGCATTTGCACCACATGTAGATATAAGTATTGTGGGCATTAGGGCAATAACGTCATAATGCATTTTGATAAATGACCCTGATAGTTTGCAACTACGAAGGAGGTTCAGAAATTGTCCTCAATATACCCATTTTCCAATAGCGCTATAACCCTCAGAATTGAAAATTTTATTTATAAAGTGAAAAGGGTGGGGTACAGTCTACATAGTCAGTGTCTGACGGATGGTCAGACACTGACTATGCTCAAGAAATACCTGCTCAATATTACTAGAGAGCAGTAGAAATACCATAATTATAATTTCTTTTCATTGCTAAACTACAGTTTGCACTCACCAAATTAAACTTTTCCCTAAAACTTGGCAGGAAGAGTTGGCCCTTTTGGCCTGCCAGTGTTCAGAAAAATTAGTTTGGGACAAATGAGAAGAAAAGAACATTACATTTTCAACTTTAAAATTTACAAAAATATTCAAAGGAAAGCTGCTTGTATTGTTTCTGTTTTGACAATTAACCAGGGCAAAATATGCATGCTAAAAGTATCCATGTACTTTGCACTTGCTATTTGAGCAGGCAGCCAAGCAGAGACAAAATAGTATGTGTACACTGTTTGCCTCCCTTTGCTTGACCATATCTACAGGTGAATCTTTTTCCCATGGCTAGATATACACACACTACAAAAACTTATTTTAACCTAAGCTAAATCACTATTTACCCACATATTGAGAATTATTTTTGTTAAGATACATACATTGGTATAATTTTTTTTTTCACTTTGAAAGTAAATATAAAGGTGATTTTTAAAAATAAATGTCTTGGCATCCACCCTTTAAATCTGACTCAGCAATCAACTGAGGGAAATTCAATTAGTAGGGTAGAAAATGTTGACACCTTGGATCAGAAGCAACGTCCAATTGTTAAACTCAGCAACTAGTAGCCTCCTAGACAATTTGAAAACTTTAAAGTAATCAGAAAAGTTACCAGATTGTAGATAGGATGCCTGTATTAATATATAAATATAACATAATTTTTGCTGCAACTAAGAAACTTCATTTTTTTGTCATTTCAGATAGAAGAGTTTAGAAGATTGAAAACACATGTTAAAGGTGCAGATCTTCAAGAAGGCTGTGATGGGATATTGGGAGATAATTTTAGACCAACTCAACCACTTAGTGATAGAATCATCAGAGCAGCATTTCAGTAGTAGAAGACAGCAATTCAAATTCATCTTTCAGGTACAAAAGTTGGCAACAAAATCATAATTACAGAACTAATCATGCTTTATTGATGTTGAGTGAAAACTGGGCCTGTGGAATTTTGATAAAAACATGGAGTTCAATTGAACAAAATGAGATTGGAATCACTGTAAATCTTATGAAAAAATTCCTCATTATGAATCTTGTTTGTTTAAACACCATTACCCCATCGTGGGGTGCCCTGGATTAAGGGGGGGTCACACAGTTCCCAGGGCAGCTCCTGAATATCCCAGACCTCTCTTTCGTTCAAATGTCCACTCCAATCTCTGGGAATGCTGGGGTTTATTCAGCGATATGTGAGTGGGGAGGTGGGGGTGGGGGGTTGGTTCAACCTTCTGGGCTCCTGTTGTGTAACTAAGTCTTAATCATGATCTCACATCCCAATTCTCTATCAATTTCACTGGTTGATAAATGTTCACACTAGAAGAATCTTCTAGGAGGAAAGGAACTCTTGAATAAAGCACAGAGTTGAAGGATGGTGTTCAAATGAAAATGTACTTCAACTTAAAAATAAAGATCCAGGCTAGGATTGTAAAAATCATGAACAGCAAAATAAAAATCATGATAACAAAATCAGTGGTCTCTTTATCCTCAACACTTCCTCTTTTCTCTCTTCTTTCTATATCCAAACCAGTTTCCAATATCCCTTTCCCATGTAGGGTAGGAAAAGTCTCTTCAGCGACCAGCATAAGGCAAGGAGTCAAATGAAAAAAAATCCCCTTGTCCCAAAAATTAGATGACTCCAACTACTCTTCAAAAAGTCCTTATAATATCAGCAGTCTTACCCACTATTTACTGGATATGGGATAAAACAGCCAATGTCCAATTACCACAGCAAGGTGGTACAGGCCTTTGGAACTGGTTACCAAAATCTTTAGAACAATATCTTCACTTCCAAAGGCTCTGTGATAGGAAAGGGGGCATGTTTTATGGTAATAGCAGTTTATCACAAAGTGCACTATGAGAGAGAGAGAGAGAGAGAACACCTAGCCATAATGCCATCATACTAGGTAGGTATTTATACCTCTATATGAGGTCTACTTAGACACTCGAGGTGAGGTTTAAGTATTAGTGTAGGGGGTTAGGGGCCACTTTGACATTCAAAGTGAGACGTACGAACAGAACAGTGCTCTCCTGTGAATATTTGATGACCTTCGGAGTGAGGAAATTCACACAAAGATGAGATTTGTGCAATGTTCTCTCAACCTAGCTTATGTTACCCAGGTAGAGAGTCCAGGTTGAGAGAACATTGCACTGTTCTGTTCGTACTCTCACTTTGAATGGCAAAGTGGCCCCTAACCCCCTACACTAATACCTAAACCTCATATAGAGGTATAAATACCTACCTAGTATGAGGGCATTATGACTAGGTTCTCTCTCTCTCTTTCTCTCTCACTCTCTCTGTCTCTCTCTCTCAAAAGGTGTAGCAAATCATGAAGCCAGCCCACTTGGCCCCAAACCCCTCCCCTTTTTCTAATTCGCATTGCACTATGCGTTAAAGGCGATTGTGCATGCGAAAATGCTTGGGGGAGCTCAAACCGAAGGGAAACACTATAACCAGCATGATAAATTGGAAGAGCACTTAGAGATACCACAATCACAATACAATACACATAACAATTAGATTTCTGTTCTTTTTGAGGAAGAACATACCTATACTCTTTATTCCTTACATAAGTTATCAGGGAAGCACTTAAAAAATTATATAGTTGTACCTCAATAATACTGTAAGACAATCTAGTCTCCTTGGGTAAGACCTCATCAGAAAAATTAGGCCCACACAAGCCACTTCCAGTCAGAAGGTGGGGAACAAGGGGCTCACCAGCCCCTTCTACCAACTTAATATGGATGTTAACTTTCAAACTGGCATGCGGGCGTACATTTGCGTGCTTATGTCAGTCCACACCCAGGGATGTGGCCATTTTATAACAAGGATGCGAATATGTGCGCATGTTATAAAATAGTCTGGCCAGGTGCACATGTGCACTGAATTTTAAGTGTGCATGCACCTGTGTGCGCAAATCCCACTTCTGCAACGTAAATTGGGGGATTTTAAATGGGGCACGCACTGATGCCATTGCCAGTTTTACATAAAACCCTGTAGGTCTGCTTAGTTTTCTTTATTTTTTAACTTACACATCATCCATAGCAGAAGTAAATTTATGCGGCAGGGGACCTTGGTGCATGCCTAGGCGCGTAAGTATTTACCCGTACATCTCTGGTTCACATCCTGAAATGCCCATGCCATGCCCAGACCATGCCCATGTCCTGCACCTTTTCGAAATGTCTGGAGATGTTTACTTGGCAGGAGTTACTCAGTTGCCAGGCAGCTTTTAAAATTTGCTAACGAACCCAACTTATTCGCACCTTCCCTAATTAATATGCACTCTGGGCTTTTAAAATTCAGCTCACAATGTGTACCAAAGAATGGGAGGAACTATCGCTTCTCCAGAAACACCCAGCAAAGACTGGCAGGGAACAAATTACAAAAAATATTCTGATCATACTATTTCTAGTCACATTTCCAGGGATGAAAGGACTTACATATCTTGTCAATTAACCATTAATGTGAACCCTGTGGGAGATCAATAAACCATTAAACTGAATTAATCCTCAAAAGAAGCGCTCACACATTCAGATCCTATTATGCCCCATAAGAAGTAAGCTGGCATCCCCAGGAAAAAGCTAATGATGTGGAGAAGTCTGGCCAAACCACTAGGTTCAGTGCTCATTTTCACTAATACAACTCCAAATCAAAAATGGCGATATTATTATACAAATAAATGGTTAGAATAAGGAGTTTCAAATGAAGGTACTGAATACCTTTATTTTATAGGGCTTTTTTTCTCACTTTTTTCTAGAATTTTACATTTATTTGAGCATTAAACATATCCAATGCAACAAAATTAATATCCATGCACCCTATATATACTTCTATGAGGATCATAACAATTTTCACAAATTTTACTCAATACGTTAAACATGTAGTAGCAATACAATTTGAAATATCTGTGGCATTAAGGGCAGTCACCATTTTTACAATACCATACTTAAGCAGTTGACAGCTCTGCAGTGAGAACCTCAAGGAATGAAATTGCTTATGCCTATATTATTACTCCAACCAATACCCCTTTAAGCATACCAGGCCATCTGCAAAGCAGTCAAAATAGAAATAACCAAATCTAATCAGAAAACCCCACATTACAATCAGCGCCAAATAAATATTCCTGCCCCTGAACATGGGATCAACAGTTGACTGTCATTCTATGAGGTAATAGCAGAATCTCAGCTTTTCAATCTCAATCTTCAATTTGTTGCCAGAGGATGTGGTTAATGCAGTTAGTGTAGCTGGGTTTAAAAAAGGTTTGGATAAGTTCTTGGAGCAGAAGTCCATTAACTGCTATCAATCAAATTGACTTAGGGAATGGCTTCTGCTATTACTGGCATCAGTAGCATGGGATCTTCTTAGTGTTTGGGTATTTGCCAGGTTCTTGTATCCTGGTTTGGTCTCTGTTGGAAACAGGATGCTGGGCTTGATGGACCTTTGGTCTGACCCAACATGGCAATTTGTTATGTTCTTATGCTCTTTATTACGTCAGGTGCCAATTGCTTGCAGACTGAGATAATTGAAAATCACCTAAAAGAGAACACAGGAAAAACATTCCCTCCCACAAAGGAAAATCATAGCTAGGTCTATAACAATGAACAAATTCAAACACTAGTCTCAATTCTATTATTAATGTAAATGATGTGCATTGTCTGTCGATAAAAACATAAGAGATCATTTATTCCTCTCATCATTTTCATCTGCAGGAGGGAGGGGATCATAATGGTCAGGATGAGGGTTCTTAATCAATGCACCGTTTGGCAACCGGTACTCAGTTTAAGCTCTGTCAGTCCAACCATCCTAGTGATGGTACTGCACAATGTTTTTATAAACATTATGACCTACTTTTATGTCCCAAATCTTTTTATCCAGTGCGGATGAATAATTTGGATTATTTTGCACAAACTATTTGTCAGTTTTGTCTTTAATAATGCATTTATCCAAATGTTCTAGGATCCATTCCTCACAATGCCTCTCCACATAGTTGATGACATACACAGAAACATAGGGATAGTACAAACCAAATAAAGCCCAGAATTTGCGCCATATCATTCTTTACACTTGCGATGCCCTCTATAAGGTCTGTCCATGCTCAATTGTGCTTGGGACAACCCAAGACTGGTCCTGCACTTCTCTTGTGATTGGGTGATCCAGAAATTTACTACTCCCTAGATCCCCAGGTCCATTGCTAGGTGCTGATTCATTACCAGAGAATGATGAAGGCCCCTCCGATTGACTTCAATGAGAAGATACTGAAGAGGATATTTGACTTTGGGCCTCTCTCTGACAGGGAGCACTACAAACATATGGTCTATAAACATTCTGCAAAATTCTAGCATAATTGCTCGGTTCCAGACTAATACATTGCTGTGTGAGGAGACAATCACAAATCTCCTCTAGGCACTGTCTGCACTCACTGCCACATTCCACTCATGAGAATCATAGTTTCTGCTCACCATGGTACAACCCCTCAAATCAGTCAAGCTCTCATCGGAGGAATGTGATCATGTTTCTCCCTGCCCTTGGCTGGGTAATGCAGGGCAAGTCCACGTCACACCCAGAGGCCTAGCAGCAGTAAGTGGCCTCTGTAATGTGGGTTGTCCCCTCTCTCCTCATGGTTTGCACAATGCTTGTTCTGCAGCATCAACTAACTCGGCCCAGCACAGCTTGCCAGCTCCACCACCAACAATCTCCTCAGAGCTAGGGCTGTCTACAATTGTTCTTTACCAGTACATCAGGGATCTCTGTCAAGGTCAGTAGTGGCATACTTGGCATTTCAAACCTCCTTCTCAATATTGGCTGAGGGACTAGTTTGATGGCCTGCTCCCTCACTGCTTCCCGACACTCAGTGCTCACGGCTCTGGGTGGAAACCGACTACTTTCTCCATTGGGTTTAGTCTCAAGACTCATGGCCTGGCTGGCTTATCCCCTGATCATCACTTGAGATAATACATTCACCCACACTGATTCAGTATTCACTCCATCCAACATTCTGGCACTGGCATGTGCTTCCAGAAACACTGGCACACAACACTGACAACATTGTAGGGCACTGTCTGTGGCTGCTGAAAAGTGTGGCTCAGCTCCCTCTGCAATTGCCACCATTGTACATCCAACAAGCAATAGCTGTAAGTGTCCTCATTTATAAAAGATCTTTAGTCCTTTTGGCACAGACCCTCCAAACTGGATGGATATCCCACTAGTTATGCTTCTGAGGGATCCGCCTGAATTCATTAGCCACCAATCCTCCAAGCACAATGGTTGACAGCCACGGGTTGTAGTGGGGTCTGCCATCATTCTCTAAATGCTATAAAGCTCAAGGTTCAGCTACAAGATCACTGACTCCATCCATTCTATTGGAGTCCTCTCAGTCTCTCTCCTTGGGTGGGGCACACCTCATACATGGGTAATATCACCTCCAGCCTGGAAACATCAGCAGATACCGAGTTACTGCTGAATAATGATGCTCTATTCCAGGTCTTGTTCATGCACCCAGTCTTCTTCTTCTTGCTGATTTGGCATGAATCCACCATCATATTCACCTTTAAGTGGGAAAGTATACATCTGGCTGAAACTTCACGTTTTGTTTTTTTTTTACAAGATCTTCAAAATCCAGACAAAGGTCCAAAAATAATTGGATTTTCACTGTACTCTTGCACTAGTGGGTCCCTGTACACCCCTGTACACCCCCCCCCACACACACACACACACACCTTTGTTGATTAAGGGGCTCACTCAGTTCTAGGACAGCTATCAAACATTGTCTATGCCAGCCTCTGAGAATGCCAGGGTTCATCTGGGAGGGTGGGGAAGAGGTGGGAGGCACTGAGAGGGGGTTATGGAGGCTCAACCTCCTGGGCTTCTGGTGCAGTAATGGGTAACTCAGTATTAATCATGAACTTACACCCTATCTCTCTCGCTCTTTCTCGGTTTCACTGGTTGGTCAATTTTACTGGTTGATAAATACAATAGAAAAAGTCTTCTAGGAGGAAAGGCACTGTTGAATAAAGCAAGGAGTCGAAGAATGGTACTCAGCATCAACAAAAGGCTCAACTATTGAGCAATGCAAGAGATAGAAAGAACAGAAAAAGGGTACTATAAACAATTCAACAGTATTGCCTACATAGTAGGAACAGTCCAGATTCCAGAATAACTTAATCGAACAGAACAGTTGCTGTAGCAGCAGCAACATTTAACTGATCTGAACAGTATATATAGTAATTTCATTGAAGTAAAATACAGATTTGAGCATAACTTAATCATACAGAGCAGTAGCTACAAGTAGCAGCTTGCACAAAGGGAGTCAAATTAAGGATGACATAGCTTCCTAGGGGGCTAAACTCCTTACAGGCTAATTTTAAAACAAGTGTGCATATGCTCATACATGTGCACATGAGCACACAAGTAGAGTTACGCTGAAATTTTAAATCATGCATGCATATTATTTAAAATAGTCTACCGTGCATAAGTATGCTCTTAATTTTAAATGGTTTCTTGAGCAAACCTACTTTGCTTATCTTCCATAGGACTTTGCTGACTTTAACATGCATATGTTAGTGGATTTTAAAGCATGCTTGGGTAAAGGACATGCCCAATTTTTCCAGTAAGCCCACTAGTTTGCCCAGTCAATCTTAAAATCAGACCCCTCTGGTTCTTCATCCTGCATATCCTCTGTTGATCTGGATTCCTCACTCTGACATGAAGCCCTAAAACGTGATTAGGTAAATTGCGAAGTGGGTGAAATCCTTAGCTAGAGAACTCAGGTGGGGACAACCTGTTGTGCTGGAGGTGGACCCTTGGCCTGGTGCAGGATTGGTACGGCCCTCTAGTCGGACCCAGAGAGTGCCTGCCACCAGGAGGCGGAGCACATCAGGAGACAGAGGCTAGCTGGAGCTTCGCCAATAACTGTCCGGGGTTTCCGCAGGTTGAGCCCTTGGGTACCCGGGCCGCATAGACTTAAGTGGGCCTCAGAGGGTCTCCCGGAGAGGTAGCAGAGGGGTGTACCCACTACGAGCAAGGGTGTGCGGCTGATGCAGAGAGGATGGACCAGACCCGAACTGGAGAGGAAACAGTTCAGGATGGTTCTCTGAGCGAGCTAGGCAGCACCAGCAGGTCTAGTCAGGTGAAGGCCAGGGGTGGATTCCAAGCAAGTTGGTCTGGTAGTCACAGTAGGCCAGAAGAGAGTGTCTGAGTGAAGAGCAAGGGTCAGAGCCAGAGTATCAGTCCAGAAATGTTCAGCCAAAGCAGGAGTCAATACCAAGGTCAGTCCGAGCTTAGTCAAGGCAAGCGAGGGTCAGTTCCAGGCAGCAGACAAAAGAATGGTTGGGCAGGCAGAGGTCATCACCAGGTAGCAGACAAGAGAATGGTCAGGCAGGCAGTGGTCAGTTCCAGACAGCAGACAAAAGAATGGTCGGGCAGGCAGAGGTCAGCACCAGGTAGCAGACAAGAGAATGGTCAGGCAGGCAGTGGTCAGTTCTAGGCAACAGACAAAAGAATGGTCGGGCAGGCAGAGGTCAGCACCAGGTAGCAGACAAGAGAATGGTCAGGCAGGCAGAGGTCAGTACCAGAGATCAGTCCGAGGAGGTACTACCTGAGTAAGGATACAGGAACACACGGAGACTCAGGAACGCTGGAATAAGGAGATGCTGGAACAAGGAGACATTTGGAACAGAATTAGGCAAGCTTACTACACCACGGTGTCGACCCGATTGCCAAGGGGAGCTCCTGGGGAACAGGGCCTCGCTTTTATATGGAGGCTAGGTGAAGTCATCAGGCTGCGCCGTGGAGCTGGTTCCCGCCCTTGGCCTTTTAAAGGGCCAAGCAGTTCCCGCACGCGTGCCTAGGGGCGGTGCCGGTGCCGGAGAGGACGCCGCGCCCCAGCGTGGAGATAGGCCTGAGGTGGAGGGCCTGGGAGACGCCGCTGTGGGGCACCACGTATGGGTGTACTGGCAGCGGCAGCGGGAGAGGACAGCCCGGGACCCATTAGCGCAGGAACAAGGTGAGCAGGTCTGGGTGTGGGCATAGCATGGACGGGACGCACAACACAACGAGGTAGAATGGGTAGGTCAATTGGTCCTCATCTGCTGCATTAGATGTTTAAGATACTTGAACACAAAATTGTAATGAATAAAATTTAGATAGCTGATTAACTTCTGTGCAAGTCTTTGAAAATGTAATCCAGTATACTAATAGAAATTTTTTGAACTTCACATTTTATTGGAATACTGTGTACAATTCTGGTCGCCGCATCTCAAAAAAGATATAATTGCGATGGAGAAGGTACAGAGAAGGGCTACCAAAATGATAAGGGGAATGGAACAGCTCCCCTATGAGGAAAGACTAAAGAGGTTAGGACTTTTCAGCTTGGAGAAGAGACGACTGAGGGGGGATATGATAGAGGTGTTTAAAATCATGAGAGGTCTAGAACGGGTAGATGTGAATTGGTTATTTACTCTTTCGGATAGTAGAAAGACTAGGGGGCACTCCATGAAGTTAGCATGGGGCACATTTAAAACTAATCGGAGAAAGTTCTTTTTTACTCAACACACAATTAAACTCTGGAATTTGTTGCCAGAGGATGTGGTTAGTGCAGTTAGTATAGCTGTGTTTAAAAAAGGATTGGATAAGTTCTTGGAGGAGAAGTCCATTACCTGCTATTAAGTTCACTTAGGGGCGGATTTTCAAAGGCCCGTGCGCGCCGGTGCGCCTATTTTGCATAGGCCGCCGGCGCGCGTAAAGCCCCGGGACGCGCGTAAGTCCCGGGGCTTCCTGTCGGGGGGCGTGTCGAGATGACGCGCCGTTTAGGGGGCGGCAACTTGGGCATGGTTTCGGCCCGGGGGCGTTCCGGGGGCGTGGCCGCGGCCTCCGGAACAGCCCCCGGGACCGGACCACGGAGCGGGGCACCAGGCCGACGCGCGCAAAGTTACGCCTGCTGAAAGCAGGCGTAACTTTGCCGACAAAGGTAAGGGGGGGGTTTAGATAGGGCCGGGGGGGGGGGGGTGGGTTAGGTAGGGGAAGGGAGGGAACGGTGCGGGGAGGGCGAAGGAAAGTTCCCTCCGAGGTAGGGAACGGAGGCAGGCTGCGCGGCTTGGCGCACGCAGGCTGCCGATTTTGCACAGCCTTGTGCGCACCGACCCCAGATTTTATAAGATACGCGCGTATCTTATAAAATCAGGCGTACTTTTGTTCGCGCCTGCTGCGCGAACAAAAGTACGCGCTCGCGCAACTTTTTAAAATCTGCCCCTTAGAGAATAGCCATTGCTATTAGCAATGGTAACATGGAATAGACTTAGTTTTTGGGTAATTGCCAGGTTCTTATGGCCTGGATTGGCCACTGTTGGAAACAGGATGCTGGGCTTGATGGACCCTTGGTCTGACCCAGTATGGCATTTTCTTATGTTCTTATGTTCTTACCATAGGGAGGATAATTTTCAAACATCCCACATAATTTGTGCTGCAAATAATCATGTTATACCAAATTTCAAAGCAAACATGCATGAATGTTTGCTTTGAAAATTATCAAATCTACCCCATACAACTTGCACCTGCTATTTGGTGCACAAAAAAATGTTCCTGAAAATATACATGCAAAAATATCTCTGAGTCTTGTCACTGTTATATTGGGGCAAAAAGCATATGGTCAAATTTTACATAGTATGTGCATAAATTCAAGCTCCTTTACACCTCTGGCCCCATGAATACCTTTGCTCAGTTTGTATAAACTTAAGCCTGAATATGACATAAGTGCATAAGTTTACCCTTGTATCAGGCGGGCAATTTTGTAAAATCTACACTTGTAAAAGGCCATTTCTCCATGTAAAACACTATTTAACCAACACAAGTCCCTTTGAAAATTATCCCCAACATGACATTCAGTTTTCCATTAGTCAATAAGCTACATTGATTTACCTCTTTTTAATTTGGCCCATTACTTTCTTCCTGCTCCTATTAGTTTCCAGCCTTTACTCACAACGTTGGAGGGGTTTCTCCTCATTTTCAAATCTCCCCCAGCTTCCATTTAGCCCACCCATTACAGCACAGGTCCATGGTAAGGGGCCAGAGACCACAGCTTCCTCCAGAATCTGATCCGCATGCTCCCTAAGACTCAACATTAGATGCTGCCACTTACTCTCTCCCCAGGAGTTGTGAGTTTACTGAGTCCCAGCAGGCCTTAGCTGCAGCAGCAAGGCTTAGGGCTGGATTTACTAATGCCGCAAGGCATAGTGAATCCCATGGTAATGGGGGGCGGGGGGCAAAACGGGGGAGCGGTCCTATGATAGCCAGCAGCGATTGCACCTCCGCAGTGTGATCGCTGCTGGCATCGCGCCAAATAACTACACCATAAAAGGTGTAATTATTCGACGTGAAACTGGCAGCGAAAACTAAGCGTATCTTTTGCTGTCGGCGAAGACTTCATGGCGTCAGCCCCGGTGCCGCCCCGACTCCTCCTCTTCTGGGGCTGACGCCGCCCCGACTCCACCCCCATCTTGGTATCGCATGCGATAAGGGACGTTTCACGTACGAAACGCCCCTTATCGCGTACGATCTGCTTGGTAAATGACCCTCTTAGAAAATGTCTTCTGCATGGCAGCATCCAATACTGCCCCTGAACACTGGGTTGCCTCCTGTATAGATTAACTTTTGAAAATATTTAAAGCTCCAATAAATATTTTATCCTGCTAAGTAACAGGAAAATCTTTTGGCATTTAACATTAACTGTTCTAGTAATAACTTTGTCCATCTGATTTAATGTTTCTTGTTCTGTCTCTTTCAAAGTATCTTATTACTCAAGGTAAATCCAGATGTTTCCATTTCTTTTTCTTCAATATTTATTTCAGACACAAATCAACTGTGGCGTATCTCACTATTCTTTATCTCATGCATGGGATACCCAGTTCTTGGGAACCCACAATCATGAAATTATGCACCAGTATGACTCTTGCTGGCTTTGCATACCATCTTCCATGCTACGCAAAAAACAAAGGGTAATAAGTAGAAAGATATAACAATTCAGACTATTATGAAAACTTTTCTATACACCAACATTTTTAATCAAATTCTAGGTGAGAAACATGTACTTTAAAAAGTGTAATTTTACTAATCTATTTACATTCAAATGCATGAACACAATTCATTAGGAAAATGCCAAGAACTGGAACTATACTATACTACTACAGAAATGCTGTGAAATTCTTGAGAATACCAACCGCCTTGCCTCCATGAATATTGGCCTCTATGATGTTCCCTCAGTGCTGGCACAAATAAAACACCAAAACAGGTTCTCATCACTCTTAGGTGAAGCTAAACTCTCAAATGTATCACACTGTGCAGGAGCACAATAGGGTAGGTGCTTTATTACTGATTACTCAGAATTCATTGGATAATACAACAGTTATAATTAACCGGGTATTCCAAAGAGTGAAAGTACCAATCACTCAGCCTTCACTTAAATAAGAATCTTAAACTCCTCATATCAACATTTTACTGGCATTTATGGCTTACATTCCTTACAGTTCCAAACCATATATCCAAATTCTCCCATTTTTAGGAATACATCCCTGCACATCTCAGCTCACCCCAGCACACGGGACAGGTACATTACTTCTTTCAAATTCCTCCTCCTTTTAAACACCTGGCTCACATCCATGTGGGACATGAGGATTACATTAAGGTCTGCTCATGATTACCTTTCCACCCCACCTTCCACTCAGATTTCTCCACTTCTCCCATCCAGCAATGAGCAGGTCTCCCTGGTATCCTCCAAACCCTGGATCCTCATGGGGCATGCCTCATTTCAGACAACCTTTACTTCTTTCTCCTGACCCTTTCTTCAAGGGAAGGAACACCTCTTCTCCATAGCCTTGGGCCTTTTCCCTTGAGAAGCAAAGACCCCATAGGGTTCCACTCCATGCTGGGGTGGTCCCTGGGCCCACCAACCAGCAAGCTGGCTACTACAGATCCACTGTAGTAGCCAGCTTGCAGGTTGGAGGTCCCCTTCTTTCTTCAACTCCATTCTAGAAAGGTGGCAACTCCTGCTAAATTAACCCAAGGCTTTATACCTCCCCGGGACACCTTCCAACCAATCAAAACTCTCTTGAATTTAAGGGGATATCATTCCACCAGAAGCACCAGCACTCCGATATATTTTCACTACCTGTACCAGATACAGCACCATGTCAAGTGCCATCCAGTGGTCAGTTCACAGAAATACAGCTTCAACATGCAAACATTATTCATTACACTTCAGGTATTCAAAACCTCTGGATCTTCCCCACCCAAAACATCTGGCACGACTAAAAGGTAAAACGGTACAAATTTGGGGGTTTCCCCACATCTTCATGGTATTTTTTTCAGATCCATCTCTACAATTGAGCCTAATCCAGAGACATGTAAATGCTGCACATTTACTGATTTAAGATGATTAGATAACTTCATCTTTAGATCAGATCGACTTTTGCCAGTCTTTTTCTGAACCTTCATCCTAATGCATGCAGGTAGATGAAGTCCTGACTTTTGTGCTGAAGTGAGGGACTAAATGCTCCTGTTTTTGTTTTTTTTTCACTAAAAGATCTACAGTTCAGGATTTCACAAATCTTAAAAGTTACTGCATTTGACTGCCAGATGTCACCGTTGTTCTATAAAAATCCATATAAGCCAGTACTGCTAATAATATTTTACTAATACTTTGAATTTATAGAGCATGAGGTTTATAGCATTTCAGAAACATATTTCTATTTACTGTTGCTTAAAATATTTTCTCATACTGTCACTACTTAACAGTACAATAATTATACCAATAGGTCTACCTTTAGCTTTATCCAAATAAAGGAAAGAAGGTCAGCAAGGATGTATTTAAATAAAGAATGCTGTTGAAGAAAATAATTAACATTTTTAATTTGATGCAACTCTGAGTTGCAGGTTTGCTTACTACTTGCTGCTGGAAGGAAGATGCAGAGTGCAAAGGATGTTTAAATGTTTAAATGATACAGCGAGCTTGCCCTAGAAACAGTGAAAAATCACCTGCATACTGTAGTAAAGCATTTTCTGCCATGTGAGTTATCCTTCCATTTGGGGATTGAAAATAAGCCTGCCACTCAGACATGCAATACTTTCTTTTTTATTTTTTGAAGGTTTTTATTATTTATATATTAAAGCTTATAGTCCACAATTTTCAACAATGTTGTACAATGAGGATTAAAATTAAAAGCATTTTTAGTGGCCCACCTTCCCTTTTCATTCAAAAGAGTTCTCTAGTATCTACCTCCTTATTTAGAATCCTCTTTTCCTTTTAAAGATAAAGTAAGAGGGGGTTTTAAATACTGGATAAATACTGGATAGAAGTATTATTATTATTATTACTAGCTGTACCCGGCCACGCGTTGCCGTGGCTCAGTCTGGTTTAATTTCACTATGCGCATTAGATCTGCTCCAGCCGTCCCAACTCCATCCCCCCCCCCCCTTCCCCGGCGGTGGACGGACTGGCTCGGTGACTCTTTTACCCTTTCCTCCTCCTGTAACTGTCCGGCAGTCCCTACTCCCTCCCCCCTTCCCCAGCAGCGGAGGAACGGGCTGAGCCTTTTCTCGGAGCGGCGACTCATCTGCCTTTTCCTCCTCCCCTCTGTGACACCCAGCACGTAGCGCAGAGCTCTATGGTCCGCACATACGCGATAGAGCTGCTCTCTACTGCGCATTTGCGGTCCGTCGGTAAGAGCCCATTTATATTGTAGATAGCGTGTGTTGCTTTCACGTCCAACAGATGGCGCTGTTTTTCCCAAAAAGCATGTTTTTACCTGTCCCAGGTATGACATCTATATAATATAGGTACATAAAAACAAGCGCGCATTTGAATGCAACATTGTGTCAAAATTTCAAAGCAATCGGTGAAGAACTTTCAGAGATTTAAGATTTTGAATAAACGAACATTTACATTTTTATTTATTTATTATTTATTTATTTAAAACTTTTCTATACCATCGTTAAGAAGGGGTCCGTCACAACGGTTTACAATAGGGCACATAAAATAAGGATGCTGAGATCTATTAATTTACACACGTGCCGTAATTTTGATTCGGTACATAGTTTTCTTAGTGATATACTTGATTTGTGATACAATACTGTCCAGGAGTTATCAGTTTAAAAACAATTCTAACTTTATAAGTGTCAACTTCTCTTCTGATGAGGAATGAGAAGGTAGAGTAGAAACAGCTAGAAATATGGCTACATACTTTATTCGTTCATACCTCTCACTTCGCCTGCCTCACTGTTTCCCCTCCTCTGTTTGGTAGGCTTCAGTGGCGTAGCCAGAATTGATTTTTTGGGTGGGCACAAGGTTAACATAGGTGAGCACAAGGCATGCAGGTCTACTAGTTGTTTTCTTACTGATAAATAATGCCATATATACTGCACCCTAGAATGGCTTTCTAAGTAGTTTGCAACAGCCATTATGTGTCATGTATGAAACTTTAAAATAATTTACTTCAATTATTTCAAGTATAGAAAACAATCAAATCCAATCATATAATAAAACAAAAATTAATGTATTCTTTCATGAACCATCTTTGCAGAAACCCAGAAATCTTCATAAACACAATAACATATAATTAATCATCAGAACAGGTGCAGCGCAGAGCTAGGGCAATTCACATTACAAGTAACATGAAAAAAAAAATTCAAATTCTGGTGTAATCTCAGCAAAAAATAACCCTCCACTGCTATTTTGTGAAGTAACAAACTCTTGCAAAGAAAGAGGCATCTGGAACCTTGCCAAACAATCACAGCACTGACTCTCAGGATTCAAACAGCAACCTTATGAAAAAGCAGCAATGCAAATACTACACCAGGCCCTAGAACATTAATACATCACCTACGGGAATAACAGAACAGGCTGGACTACTACTACAGAGAAACTATATGCCAGAAATACTCATTTCTGTCACAAACAGGCAAAACTGAGACCGACCCTTACCTAATATAGAAATAATAGACTATAAATTAGAAACAGAAACATGTAGATAAAGCCAAAATAGAAAGCCTGAGAAACTAAAATGTCTGAACAGCGGAATACTTAAGAAAGAGCAAAATTCAAAAATATAAGAATGCACATTCCCAAAGATGACATATTTAAATTGCTAACATCTCTCTCTCTCTCTCTCTCTATATATATATATTTTTTTTTTTTTACCTTTGTTGTCTGATCTTTGTATTTTTCTAATCAGTTGGTCCTGGTCTCTCTTTCCCATTTTTTCCCTTGTCGCTCATTTCCTAATTCCTCTTCAGTGTCTTTTCTACTACTGTCTTCTTCCCTTCCACACACACACACATATATACATAAATGCTTTCTCTCACAGACTCCCTCACACACTCAGGCTCTCACTCTCATATGCTCTCCCCCCCCCCCCCCCCAAGCTCACATTCTCTGCAGACACACATACAAGCTCTCACTTTCTCACCCCTCCCCAGGCTTATATTCTTATGCACACACAGACGCACATCCAGGCACCCATTCTCATCCACACACACACAAACCCATTCTCCCATTCTCACCCACACATACACACATTTAAGGTCCCATTCTCACCCACACATACACACTTTCAAGCTTCCATTCTCACCCACACACACAAACCCAGGCTCCCATTCTCACCCATATATATACACATTCAAGCTTCCATCCTCACCCACATATTCAAGCTTCCATTCTCACCCACATATTCAAGCTTCCATTCTCACCCACACACACAAACCCAGGCTCCCATTCTCACCCATATATACACACATTCAAGCTTCCATCCTCACCCACACACATTCAAGACTCCATTCTCACTCCCATACACACCCAGGGTCCGATTTTCACCCACACACACACAACAAGGCTCCCATTCTCATCCTCTCATACACATTCAAGCCTGTGCACAGTTTCCGCTTCCTCCCCCCAGAGCAGGAAGATCAGCTGGCCTCTCCTGCTGCCACTAGCCTCCTGCTATCTTCGGGCGTATGGCCGACCGATCTTCCTGTTTGGGGGGGGGGGGGAGGAGAGCGGAAGCGCCGCGCACAGTTTCCGCTTCCTCCCCCCAGAGCAGGAAGATCAGCTGGCCTCTCCTGCTATCTTCAAGCCATACGGCCGACCGATCTTCCTGTTTGGGGGGGGGGGGGGCGGGGAGGAGAGCGGAAGCGCCGCGCACAGTTTCCGCTTCCTCCCCCCAGAGCAGGAAGATCAGCTGGCCTCTCCTGCTATCTTCAAGCCATACGGCCGACCGATCTTCCTGCTTGGGGGGGGGGGGAGGAAGCGGAAACTGTGCGCGGCGCTTCCGCTCTCCTCCCCGCCCCCCCCCCCCCCCCAAACAGGAAGATGGGTCGGCCGTATGGCTTGAAGATAGCAGGAGAGGCCAGCTGATCTTCCTGCTCTGGGGGGAGGAAGCGGAAACTGTGCGCGGCGCTTCTGCTCTCCTCCCCGCCCCCCAAACAGGAAGATCGGTCGGCCATATGGTTGTAGGACCGCTTCCCCACGTGTGCCGTGATGGCGTGCCAAGCATGGGTTCTCCTCTTCACTGTCGCGGGGATGGGATCCCGCGACAGCCTTGCAGTTCTGGTGTCAGTTGGGTGGGCCTGGGTCTAAATTGGGTGGGCAGCTGCCCACCCAGGCCCACCCGTGGCTACGCCACTGGTAGGCTTGCTTGAAAAGCCAAGTTTTTAAGCCTTTTCTGAAGGTTTTGTTGTCTTTTTGCAAACTTAACTCTAGTGGCATGGTGTTCCACAGTGTGGGTCCTGCCAAGGATAGTGCTCTCTCTCTTACTTGAGTTAGTCTTGATGTCTTAATTGATGGGATAGTAAGGAGTGCTTTATTCGCTGATCTTAGGTTTCTGTTTGGTACGTGTACGCAGAGGGCTGTGTTAAGCCATTCTGCTTTTTCACTATGTATTAATTTATGTATGATGCAAAGTGTTTTGTATTGTATTCTCTGCTCAACAGGTAACCAGTGTAACTCAGCTAGGGTTTCGGTGATGTGGTCTCTCTTACTTTTTATTTATATAGACTAGCTGTACCCGGCCACGCGTTGCTGTGGCTCATTCAGGTTAAATAGAAAAGAAAGAAAAGAGAAAGCGCATGTTTCTAATATGTCTGATTTCACAATGCTTGTGGGTATACAATATTTTTTGTTGTTCCATTGTCTGTGCAGATATAGAGATTGTCTGGTTTGCCGACTTTAGAACATGCAACATATAATTGTCCATGTGAGAAGCAATCCATGTCTAGATGTAAACCGTATAATTCTAGAAATGAAAAAGAATGAAAAAAGAAAAAAAATAAACTATACTCAGTAAATGAACGGTATGGTAAATGACACAGCTCAATTCCAACTCAATGTCACACGAAATAATTAAATCAAAATGAAAATAATTCGAAATCTATGAAATTTCAATTTAACAATGCAATCGGAAACATTGAAATGGAATCGTAAAATATTTAGTACAAGCCGGTAAGCCCGTTAAAACGGGCAAGATTTTTGTCCCCTCTCCTCCTACGTCTTTGCTCTGCTCCGCTCCTCTCCCCCCCAGCACCACGAAGGGCCAGAGGCGGTGGCAGTGGTAGGAGCTGCAGCGGTGGCCGAAGGGGATCTTGCAAGTTGTAATGGTCCTGCCATCCCAACTCCCTCCCCCCTTCCCCGGTGGCGGATGGACAGGCTCAGACCCCTTTCACTCTATCTTTACAGGCCCCAACTCCTTTGCTCTCCCATTCCCCTCTACACAACCCCTTCCACTCTAACCTATAAGTAGAGAGCTGGGGGGGGGGGGGTAGAGACTCTCTCTCTCATACAGCCCCCTACATAGGCTTCCTCTCTCTCTCTCTCTCTCTTGCACATACACTCTTCCACTGTCCCTCACACACGCATGCCCAATCACTCTCACACACATACACAATCCCTCACATAGTCTCCCTCTCGCTCTGGCACTCACAGTGCACATTAACACACTTCTCTCTCACACAGTTAAAATGGGTGATATTTTTGTCCCCTCTCCACCTAAGTCTTTGCTCTGCACTCGCAAGAGCTTGCAAAGTTCCCACGCCTGTTGTGTCTGGGAGAGTGAGGAAAACACTCCATCCCCCGCCCCTCGCAAAGGGCAGGCGGCAGGCACTGCAACAGATTTGGGACACGTTGCCTAGCTTATTTTGCTCTTTCTGGGAGACCTGTGCCTTAAATCCGATCAGGGGTTTGAGAGGGAGGAGGGAGCAGGGCTCTGGCTTTCACTTTTGTGACGGTGCTTTGCTGGGAGTGGGGGTGGAGCGATGCCCATGTAAATTCTTCCCGTGGTGGCTGAGACCAACGGGCAGCTTGATAGCACTGCCTTCCCCCTCCCTCTCTCTCTCCAGCAGTGGCCAATCCAAGTCACAAGAACCTGGCAAATACCTAACCATTAAATAGATCCCATATTGCTAATGCTGGTAACAAGCAGTGGCTATTCCCTATTGAACAGTCATCGTGGTACGCGCAGAAACTCACCTGCAACTTGTGTGGGTGAACTCATGTTGGTGCTTTTTAAAACTGAGAAGTATGCATGTAAAGTTCCATCTCCACCTCATGTGGTGAAACCAAGTTACACACAGACTGTTATGCACACTGAGGCCAGCTTAGTTTTAGAACAGCCATTTACCTGCATAAAAACTTGCTTTATGAGTATAAATAGCTTTGAAAATCAGGCCCTATTATGCAGATGCATGGTTGAGGAGTCTTTGTAAAAAAAAAAGCTGTAATTTTGCTCAAAAATAGTGTTATTAAACTGATAACCAGTCTCCCTGAACACACACACACATATATATATGTTCAGGGAGACTGGTTATATAATGATGTACTGGTTATATATAATGATATATAAAGTGATAATAATGTCATTTGTACTATTCTATATATATGTTCAAACACACACACACACACATATATATATATATATATATATATATATATATATAAATATATATATATATATATATATATGTGTGTGTGTGTGTGTGTGTTTGAACATATATATAGAATAGTACAAATGACATTATTATCACTTCTATGACTGGGAACAACAAACAAGAAATTATTTCTATCAATAGAAAAATTGTACCCCTTAAAGAAATGTTTATATTTTATGGTTCTTCTTTTTAACTGCTTGAAATAATAATAATACTTTTAAATGGCTTAAAATTCATACAAAACCATTCATTTATTTTTAACTCTAGTAAATACATTTTTATGAATGGTCAAATAAGAACATAAGAACATATAAAAAGATTTTTACAATAGGAAATTAGTTTTATACTACATAATCTAATTCATGATCATATGCTACACAAACCATTTTTATATACTAAAGAATGAAACAACTATTCACCCATACATTCCCACATTCATACATGCATAACAATAATACAACCTTCCAGTAAAAAATGTGATTGTTTTATATATATATATATATATATATATATATATATATATATATATATATATATATATATATGTATACACACAATGCAACATATATCCTTAAAAAACATTTTTCAAACCTTACTAAAGATAATAAAAAGAGCACCTGTCATTCTTAAAAGCATTTTCTATATTAAACCTTGTCTTAGAAAAAAGCTAATTCATAAATCATATAAATATGTCAGTGCTGCATAAATGCCAAATAAGTGTTTCATACATTTTTAATCATTACTGGCTGATGGCACATTTAAAGGGAAATTTTAATACCCAAGGACGCACCGATTTTATAACATGCATGCGTTGACATACACATGTTATAAAACCCACTGACTCTGGCGCATAAGGGGGGGAAATTTTACAAGATGCTTGCAGCGTCGTGATAGGCCCTAATCCCCGTTCCCTCCCAGACTGCTCCTAAACCTGCCTCCCTTTTCCCCTATCCTCCCTGACCACTAAAACCCTGCTAACTACCCTACATTTTTTTGTTTTTGTTCAGAGCAAAAGTAAGTTGCGTGGATCTGACATTCCGGAGCGTGCAGCAATGGAACAATGTCTTAATGGTTCTCTCCCGGCTTGCCCATGCCCCGCCCATGCCCTGCCCAGACCTCGCCTCTGACCTGCCTCTTTTTTGGCAGATCTTCTGCGTTTACTGGGAGATATGCATGTGACCGCAGGCCTTTGAAAATGCACGCAACGCACGCATAGCTTGGCCACATGCTTATCTCCCAGTATAGGCACGCATAGGCCTTTTAAAATTAGGCCTATAATGATTAAAATTAAAAGTATTCCAAAAAATATATATGTCCGAAAGCTACCAACAATAAATAAATGTGAAACCACAGCGCCTATTGTATCATCCGCTCTTAGTGATTCAGCATAGTTGGAAGGCAGCAAATTGTCAGCCAGCTTGCTGCCCCCAGATTTTTGTCACCCTAGGCACTGTGTGCCTATTGACAAATGCAGGCCTGCTGCAGAGCAAAACAAGGACATTTCTCCTTAGCATTCTCCACAGAAAATAATATTCAAAATACACCTCCTAATAGGAAAACAGAACAAGTCAGACTACAATAGATCCCTAGGCAGAAACTGTGCTCTAGCAGAATACCTCACATGGGTCGCAAATGAAGAATACAGACAGACCCTCAGCAAATACAGAATTCGGAGGCCAAAAATATAAATAGAAGCGTGCAGAGAAAAACTGAAATGCAAACTGTAATGTCAGTATGCAGTGCAACAATGGAAAAACAGAAACATCACTATTCCTCATAAAACATCAAATAATGCAAACAAGAAATATAAAAGATCAACCATGCTAATAAAAAAGAATATTTCAAAACAGCTGATGAATAGAATAACATCCAATAATTAAAATATCATTCAAAGTTTTTAAAATTTACCAAATACCAATACAATATTTAAAAAAAGCTGATATCAAATAAAACCAAATAAGTAAAAGTAAAGTAAAAGTAATAGGGATAAAAAAAATCCTCTGTTCTTCATACCTGTAATCTTTTGATATATTGTCTTAGATTAATGGGGAAAGAGAAGGGTGCACAGATTTTATTCCCTCTCTCCCTCATATACACACACATGCTCATTCTCTCTTTCAAACATACTCACATATTGTTCATGCAGGCATGCTCCCTAATACACACATACACAGATTACCTCACACTCACTTGTTCTCTCTCATACACACACACACACACACAGGTGCTCTCACATTTACTGGCTGGCTTCCTCACACACACACAAACACAGTTGCCCTCATACTCACTGGCTGTTTCACTAATACACAGTCACACACACACAAACCCACACACACAGGTGCTCTCACACTCACTGGCTCTCTTTCACGCACACACGCATGTAACTCCTTGGTTTAGCGATTCCTAGTACAGGGGTCACAGCAGAAATCCCTGGTGCCACTGTCTCCCGGATTACTCTTTTTTTCTCTCTTGCACCATCCAAAATACTAAAATAAGCTACTAAGGGGACTGGGGTTTTAGCTGCAGGGAGGAGGACAAGCTACACCAACTGACCCAGATCATGTTTGTCTCCCCTACTGCCTCCCCCCAAGTGTGTCACCCTGTGCAATTGCACGATAAGCACACCGAATAGCACTGGGCTTGGAGTTGGGCAAATGAATGTGCTGAAGGTCGCATCTGCACCAGAGGCAGAGCAATATTTATTTATTTTATTTATTTAACATTTTAATATACCGAAATTCATGTAGCAAAGTTACATATCACTTCGGTTTACATTAGAACATTAACAAGCATGTAAGAATGCGATTACATTGAACAAGGGAGATAAACTTGGATCAAAAGGAACTGGGGAAATAAAGTACAACGAATAAATAATAAAGTACTAAGATTCTTTTGTGGAGCTAAGACTAACCTGGCTAAAGATCTAGGTGCGTACTGGAATAAATAAAGTCACGGTACATGGAGCACATGTTTGGATTGGTTGACTGTAGAGTTGGAAAGTTAAACTGATATATAATCTGATGGAATCTGATAGTAAAGTTCTGAAGTTGGAATACTTCCCCATGTTTTCTAAACTCTCAATTTTCTTTAATATGTACTTGGGCTCTGATGCATTCATAAATTAGAACCATTAAGGGTGATCTTAAAATGTAGCATTGATACACTTGGCAATGAAAACATAACACACATAAAAAATGTGTAAAATACAATACAAAACAATTACACTGGTTTATTTGAATTGTATTCTACATGCTCTTTGTTTAGCAAAGTGTTTGATAATGTGCTGGAGGTTCAGTGTTCTGGAACGTTCGTTTTCAGTCAACAGCAGCTTTAAACCATAGAATCATAGTAGATGCCAGGCCGTTCGTAATGCTGAAAACTTCTTTTGCCTCATTCAGCTGTTTAAACTCAGCCTTTGAGTTTAGAAGTCAGTAGTTACCTAATCAGCCTTTCTCTAAAATACACTGAGTTGAGAAATAGAAGGAAGAAAATGATCTGAACTAAGCAGGCCAAACTTTATCCTTCTAGATTTTCTGGTTCCTGAGGTACATTAAAGAATTCCCCTGAGGAAATTCCCACAGATTCGGTCCTGATGCCTCCCTGTTTTGCTATTGCAGTCATTGAAATGCTCATTCATCATCATGCTACTGTTACCATTCTTCTTGATTTCCTGATCTTTTATGAAGTAAGAAATATAAACAGTGCTCTGCATGTAATATAAATATTGTTTTTTGGCACTACTGGAGAACGGCGAAACAATGCAACATTATTATTTTAGGGTGCATTTTAATTCAGATCTAGCCTCGATATTTTAACTTTAAAAACCATATTGACTTTTTCTTTCACTTCGCTTGGTGGCCATTAACTCTTGGCACACTTTGGAAATTAAAACAGAAAGGCTTATTTTCTAAGAAACAACACTGTCGCAGTCTTTGGATGTGCTTAAATTTACTATATTTGGGGACAAATGTATAAGTCTCAGAGTTAAAATATCTGGCGCAAAATAGCACTGCATATTTATTATTATTAATTATTTATTTGATATATTGCAAGTAATCTGAAGCAACCAAGTAGTTAACAAATCAAATAACATAAATAAATAGCATGAAACCAAAAAACAATGTCAAAGTAACAAGACTAAACAGTTAAAAATCTAACATCATATAGGGTCATGATTAAGGGGTAAGTCGTAATATGCCAAGACCTAGCCTTTAAGAGCTAGATTGGCAAATAGAGAGACATATTATATTGGAAGATGCAAAGTGGGGTAGGGGGTCAGTGCGGGGGTTGGGGGTATGAACCCCTCCGCCCTGTGCTAAGCAGCCCCTTTCATTTTGGGCTGGTTATTATGGGAGTTTTTGCAAGACGCAGTGCGCTTGCTAACATTTTTAATGGTGTTTGCTCCTGTAAATGGATATTTTCCCAGGTAAAATGACCAGACTGAAAAGGACCCTCCTCAAATATGGCTAAAAGTATGCACAAGCTTCCATGGCACAAGCACATTTACTCACATTAACTGTGAGTGTGTTTATGTCAGGGTCAAAAAACATTTGATTTTCAAATGTGCATGTACGGTTTTGCTCCCCCTCCTCCATCTACACAAATAGGTCGGCATGTGCAAGGGGGTGCACACTTGTGCACCTTGCGCACACCAAGCCCTAGGGGAGCCCCGATGGCTTTCTGTTGTGTTCATGCCTGTTCTCGCCCTCGCTCCACCCTCTCTACCTTAGTGACGACTCCCTTCGGGTCTGATGGACAGATGCTTCTGCGGCCTCTCCTCGCCATTCTTCCTGGATTCCCGGGCTGGCCTGATGCTGCGGATCCACCATGTTCATGATGACATAAGGGCGCGCATGCGCGCTCCAGAGTTTGTACCTGCAAGGGCGCGAACCTCAGGGGCGTTCCTCCGTACTGACGTCATCCACTTCCAACTTAAAAGGTCTTTCCTTGCAACTATGAATCGAGTTAGCAAGGGGAATTCTTTCTCCACTCCTCTGCCTCCACAAACTTACCTAGGGGTACCCGCTCCTCGGGGGCCCAGCTATCTCTTCTTGATTTCAGTTTGCTAAGACAGGATCCGGTACTCAATCCGGTACTCAATCCTTGAGGGCCTACATCCCTGAATGCATCCCTGATCGCAGGCATGAATACTGTGAGTTCTATTACAGATAGGAATCGGTACTCGCTCCACGAGGGCCTATGTTCCTAATCTCCGAAGACTCCCTTCTGTCTAAGACGTTATCGCAGGTACGGAGATCGTGAGTCATTATTGCAGACTGCAGATAGGAAACGGTACTCGCTCCACAAGGGCCCATGTTCCTAAAACCCTCCAAAGACTCTCTTCTATTCCAGAAGCCATCTCATACACAGATATTGTGAGTTCTCATTCCAGATTGCATATAGGAACCAGTACTCACCTATGGCTCCTGTTCCTGAATATACTATTGCATAGAAGCCATTACAGATATCTACAATTGTGATTGTATCATCGACTACTGGTTATGTATCCAGCATACCCTGTCTACTCAGTACCTATAGTCTCTCTCTACAGCTCAGCAACCCAGAGACCTCAATTCCAGTATCTAAGGGACTTCAGCCCTGCCGGGCACATCAGCTCACTACTGCCCACCTCTGGTGGTTCTACTTTCTGTCTAATAAAGAACTATCTGTTCTTTATTAGACTTTATTAGGCTTTTAAAATCTGGCCCTTTATGTCCAGATTGCATAGATTTAGCTAATTTCAGAAAATCCTGCTATCCTATGACCTAAAAACATTCTGCTATGCACAAAAAAACATTCTTAAAGTCAAGAACTTGTTTGTGTTATTTTCTTTTACTGGGTGAGAAAAAGGGATCTCAAATATCAATACAGGAAGGAGATCTTGGGATAGGGAATGGAGAAGTAGAGGGTGAATCCAGGGCCGATAAAAAAGTGTTTGTCGTCCTAGGCTAACTTCAGTCATGCACTCCCACCCCCAACTTACCTGTTGGCAGCAGCTCCAACACAGCGCACCCTTCTAAGTCAGTATAGGTTCTCCCCTTCCTAATCCTCATGCTAGTTGTATTTTGCTGCCCCCCAAATTATGGCACTCTAGGTGGCTGCTTCATTTGCCTAATGGGAGTACCATCCCTGGGTGAATCAGGAATTGGGAGAGGAAAGGAAGAGGGCCAAGAATGGAGTGAGGAAAAGGAGAAGCAAAGAGGTCCTGGGATGGGGGAAGAGAGGCAGAAAGGACTGGGTATGGGGAGGAAGAGAGATGGGGAAAAGTGAGACATGTGGGGTGATCAGGAATTTGAGATGGAGGGAGGGTGGTTCTGGGGGTTGATGGAGTAGGAGGGGTTTGGGGGTGGGTTCAAGGATCTGGAATGCAATCCAAGGTCAAGGATGAGAGGATATGAATTATGGTGGGTGGGAGGCAGGGATCCCTACCATGCTCCAATTCTGTTCCCCTTTGCATCCTCTTTAGCCTCCCACCCACTGTGGAATAGGCACACACACACACACACACACACACACACACACACACACACACACAATTCCTTTTCTCTCTCACACAAATACTGCCAGCTCCTCCTCTGTTCCATTTTCTCACATACACAAGCATACATCCCCATCTCATGTTATCTCATGTTATCCCCTAGCCTCTCCCATCACCAGCCAATGATCTCTCTACTCATCCTAAACTTCTCAAAATGATCCCCCTTTGCTCTGTCTGCTGCAGGCTCATACTCTCCCTTCTTGAATGACAAGAGGAGTGGAGCTGGATTAGGGAACAGAGTAGCTCTTCTTTGTGGTATTCTGTCTGCTTCAGGCTTATCCACGCCTCCCTCCCACTCTTGTTTCCTGAACAAAGCCTGAAAGGGGAGGGCCTGGATCAGGGAGCAGAGCTGGAAGCCAGCAAATCTTCAGCCAGTCTGTTGCCCCTCTCCCCTCTGCCCCCCTCCCCAATTTTGTCTGCCTTAGGCATGAGACTAGTGTGCCTATAGACAGATTGATGTATACTTTTAATGCATGTACCTTGCACTTGCTAATTTTTAAAGAGAATTTTAAAGTTGTTTCTCTTTGACAATTTCCCTAAAGTACATGCTTTAAAAGCATTCACATAAAGATACATTTTAAAAGCCCGGAATGCGCATCAGTTAAGAGACGCTGTTGCGGGAGCACTAGGGAGCGATCCTGCTTCCGGGGAGAGTGGTGTGCCCTTGGATCATGATGTGAATGCAGAGAGGAGCTCTGTGGAAGCACTCAGGCAGGTGAGACGTATCCCGGCAGAGGCGAACAGGCTAAAGTCCAGGAAGGCTTTCGTTAATCCGAGCTTGACTGTTATTTACTATGTGTTTTTTGTAATAATAATTTTAAATCGTTCTCACCTTTTCTATAATCTCTTACAAGTTAGCGCTGTTATTTGCCCTGTTATTTGTAACCTCTTGTTCGATGTAATTTCCAACTTTGGTTCTATGTAAACCGACGTGATATGTACTAGTACATGAACATCGGTATATAAAAGCCTTTAAATAAAATAACTAAATTAAATAAATAACTTGGGCCTCTGCCAAACCTGACGCATCAGTAGAGACCCAACATTGCAATACTGGTCTCTGGGGTAGCCCTCCGGCCACTCGATAGCCTGTTTGGACCTGCCGTATGGAAACGGCAAATGCACAGGAAGGACAGAGGTCGAGAGCAGGTGATGAAATTGGAAGAAGACGAGCTTTGAAGACTGAAGATGATCAGACGATACTTGAAGACGAGAATCAGATGAAGACTTGAAGTCAAGATCAGATGAAACTAGCTAAGTATGAGGCAAGGCTGAAGAGAAGAACATCAAGAACATTGATGAAGACACTTGCTGAGTGGAAAGATGACAGAAGAGTTAAAACTCAGTATTTCGGTATATGGCCTTGACTCGTAGCAGCACCCAACCTAAACTGAGGCTTCGGGGACCCGGCGTGATCAGCGTGGTCAACCAAGGGAAGCGGCGGCTTCCAACTCAACGCAGAAGATGAATCAGAAGGTCAGCCAAAGATGAAGAGAGGACGGCTCACTAGGAGGTAGCTCCGGAACCACGACATCCGAGAAGGAGGCTACCCTGACGAGGGTGCCAAAGAGTCAGAAGGCGTCCTAAACATAGGATCCAAAAGGGTCAGAACGCTTGACAGCAAAAAGGACTGAAGACTGAGATGTCAAAGGATTCTGAATATGAAGACAACTTGACACAAAGACATCAGGCAACTCAGGACATCTGGATTTCAGACCCCCAGGTCACCCAGCCAAGGGCATCGAGGAGGCAGAACAACAGGATGACAGACTTCTGGAAGGACAGGACATCAGATGAAGAGGACTTCAAGAAGATCTGAAGGTAAAGACATCAGGAGGGTTGGACGACAAAGCCAACCGAAGATGAGGACTTAGGATCCGGTGAGAGACCAAACATGGAATGAAGATGAGACAAAGGGTCAGGAACCACAGAGGAAGACAAAGGAATTCCCACAAAGAACAGAGTGCCTTGAAGAAGCAGAGGAGGACATCATCGGAGACTCCTAGACCAAGGAATTGGAACAGAGGATCCAGGAGCAGTCCAACTCCAGAACTGACTCCATGCGAAGGCGACGAGGAACTGAAGGCTGACATCATGAGAAGGAGCCAGAGGGACTGGCCCTTTAAATCCAGAGGAGAGGCGCGGCCTCGTGCCTAAGGAGGCAGGACCAGGGACAGCAGCCATTCTGTGAGCAGGAGAAGCAGGCCTGAGGCATCGGAGGGCTCCGGGCTGTGAAGAGGAACTCCAGGGTGGCCTCCCAGCCACAGAAGAGGAAGCTGGTTGGTGGCTCCTGCCGCAGGAGGGTCCTGGTGAGAGCGACTCCATGCCGTGAAGAAACCATGGCATTGGCGGCTTCCGAGCCGCAAGGAAGAGAGGCGATGGCAGTGGGCCCACCGCAAAACATGGCGGCAATTCTTGCCACATGAAGATGGCAGCAGCGGCCTCCTGGCCACATCGGAGCATGACAGCATAGCTCACCGTGCAGGGGAAAGGTGTGGTGGTCTCCTGACCACGAAAGAGCACCGGCGGTGGCCTCCTGGCCGCAAAAGCAGAAGAAGGCAGCAGCTCCAGCCACATGAAGACAACATCAGCGGCTCCTGCAGTGAAGGAGAGAGGACGTCGGGGTCAGCAGCCTCCAGGCCACGTGAAGAAGATGGTCAGTGCAGGCGGCAGCAGCTCCATGCTGCATGAAGGTAGTGTCGGCGGCCTCTGGCCGCAAGGAGAGGAGACAGAGGCTCCAGCCATGCAAAGCGCGGCAACGAGACAGGTAGGCAGATGGCGAGGAGCAAGCAGGCTGGAGGTAAGAGACTGCTTGTGGCTAGGCCCACATGCAGAATCGTAACAGATGCACAAAGAAGTTGGGCTTACATGTGCTTCCCGTATTTTAAAAAGTGCCCATATACGTGCACAAATGCTGTGGTGCGCACAGCTCCAGTTTCCAAAGCAGGGCGTCGACATGGTCTGGGTGGGGCGTGGCCATTTTGGGGCCTGGCCAAGAGATGTGCATGTAAATATTTATGTAGTACACTGCTAAACAATAAGCAAACAAATTCAAACAATAATCAAACTTTCTCAATCAGGAAAAAGATAAACCAGATATTCTTGAAGAATCAATAAAAAATAAGCTAATTGAGTTCAATCATGCTAATGCCATCTCAGCCTTTAACTCCTGGGATAACATTATCAATGAAATTGCTGATAACTTAAGCCCAATACAAACAAAAATGCTCCAAAACGAACAGAATACCTCAAAACAAAAACAAAACCATGGTACAGCGAAGAGCTGAGACAAACTAAACAGACACTGAGAAAATTGGAGAAACAGTGGCGGAAACACCCATTTGAAAAATCCTTAGTAATATATGGATCTCTTCTAACAAAATACCGTGAACAAATCAATAAAGCAAATAAAAGACTACAATGCAAAACAGATCCATGGGCTAATATTTAACTCCAAATTACTCTTCAAGACCATCAAAAACCTAATCAAGGGCCCATCCTCCTACAACTTGAGGATAGACAACTTCTCAAAGAATACCTCCAGCGAATATTCCACCTTCTTACTAGATAAAATAAATAGGCTAAGAACTCAATTTCTCATTTGCTCACCAACAAAAAACATGAGGAAAAACATGGAAGTCATACTTGGAATATATTCAATATAATAACCAAACTTGAAATAAATCAAATCATTACCAAATTAAGCCTGCGGTCCACCCACTAGACCCAATTCTGACAAGTTCCATGAAAATAATACATAGCGTATTAACTCCTATAATTGTAACCATAATCAACCACTTGCTTGCAGAAGGTCTGGTTCCACATGGAATGAAACAAGCTGTGATCAAACCAATTCTAAAAGATAAAACAGGAAGAACTGATGATTGGGACAATTATGGACCAATATCCAACTTGCCTTTCTTTTTTTTTCAAATGTTTTATTTATTGATTGTTTACATTACAAATTGGAAACAATCTTTTAACAATTTTATTTCCAGTTCTTTACATTTATCTCACTTTAATGTAAATAAATTTAACTAAAATTAGAATCTGTTCAATTTGTACTTCCAAATCATATTATAAGAAAAATAATCCTTTAGAAGACAAGTGAAAATTCAAAGGAGATACAAGGAAAAAATAACCATCTCAATACGGCAATAACATAGATATTACACTGGTACATTATTATATTTTAAGACCTCTCCCCATTTTGAAGAACTGGGGAAGAGGTGGTAGGTTGCCTGGCTTCAACAAACTGACGTAACTGGTCAGACTGGAAAAAATATATAGGTCTCATCCCCCCTCTTCAAAATACATTTGCAGGGATAACGTAGGACAAAAGAAAATACTAATGTTGTAACCTTTTGTCTCATTGACAGAAATTCTTTTCTCCTGATCTGGGTAACTTGTGCCTGATCAGGATAAATCTTTAATGGCTGGCCGTAAAAAGTTACAGGAAAATTTATAAAATAAGCTCTCATCACGTTATTAACATCCTGAATAGCGATAAAGGAAATTAACAAGGTGTTCCTATCTAATACAACTGTATTAGAATCTTCCAGGAAACTGGTTAAGTTTGCGTGGAAAATTGCAGGCATGGTCCCTAAGACGAAGCTCTCTTATTAAAAAAATAACATGTATTCACTAGAGATGTGCATTCGTTTTTGCCGAATTGGAAAATTGCAACGAAATTGTCCAATTCGGCATGTTTCAGGGAGCCCGAAAAAAATCAGGATTTTCCCATTTTTTCGCAAAAATTCGTTTTTCCGATTAGTGCGCACTAACGGGAGTCAGTGCGCACTAACTCCTGTTAGCGCGCACTAACAAAAACCGTTAGATTTTGTTACTTTTTGTTACTTTTTGTTAGTTTTTGTTAGTGCGCGCTAACGGGGAGTTAGCGCGCACTAGCTAAAAATCGATTTTTCGCGAAAAAAAAGACCCAAACTGAAAAAAAAACGACATTTTCCATGGCGGCTGAAAAACGAAGAACGACACGAACACAAAAAACGATGCACATCTCTAGTATTCACAGAAGGAATATTGTCTGGAGGAAAAGTGAGTTCTTCAATGAGGAACCTTTTCAAGGTGGTGTAAGATATTTCCTCTGCAATCTTAGGAAAATTCAGAATCCTTATATTAAGATGTTTAATGTTATTTTCCATCGCCTCCAAGTGTCTTGAAAAGGCTAATTGATCTTAATAATAGCCCCATTTAGAGCTTGTATCGACTTAATCTTATTCTCAGACTCCCCAACCCTATTTGCAATTGTATGTCCCTGAATGTCCACAATTTTTTGCTGGAAATTGTAGGCTACAGAGTTCATCTTATTCTCAGATCTGTTTAGAGAAGCTCCAAACCCTGCCACCAGGTCCCAGATTGCCTCCAGGGTTACCACCTCTGGCCTGGCTGGCAACTGTGTGACTCACCCCGAGTGCTTGATGTCATCTGTCCTTGGCTACTCTCCAGAGGGGCCTCAGTTCTCTCTCTCCTGTAGGTCATGGTAAGCCATCTTCCTTCCTCTCTCGCCGAGGATAACTTCATCCCCATTGGTTAGGAGATTCTCCTCA
The DNA here is from genome assembly GCF_901001135.1 of Rhinatrema bivittatum. Classification (NCBI taxonomy): domain Eukaryota; kingdom Metazoa; phylum Chordata; class Amphibia; order Gymnophiona; family Rhinatrematidae; genus Rhinatrema; species Rhinatrema bivittatum. The sequence continues at coordinate 646,029,421 of NC_042616.1, read as the reverse complement.
TTCAGCACAGTGCTAGAGACAGCCCCCTCCTGCCCAGTTTACTTTTGCCGCATCATCAGTAGGCGACTGAGCTGTGTCTCTGCTGGGCTCATGCTGGGGCCAGAGGCTGGTGAAGGTCAGGGCTTAGGGATGCCTCCTCCAAGGGAGCTCCCCACTCTCCTTCGCAGGGACTCCCAGCAGTTTCACTGGCTCCCTGCAGGTCTGGCTGGATCAAAAATCACTCGATATCTAACTGCATCAGGGGAGGTAAGGAATCAGTAGGGTAGATCCTTATCTTTTCTTTTCTTTTTGCTGGCATAGCAAAATAATGTTTCCAAGAAAATATATCAGCAGCTCGAACGTTCCGTGCACCTTCTATGCTGCCATCTTGTCTACCAGTAGTCCTCCCAACTTGCCTTTCATTGCAAAAGTTCTAGAAAAAGCAGTGTTAACGCAACTGGAAAATCACTTAGAAGGCAATGTGTTTGGGTAATTGCCAGGTTCTTGTTGCCTGGTTAGCCTCTGTTGGAAACAGGATACTGGGCTTGATGGACCCTTGGTCTGACCCAAACATGGCAATTTCTTATGTACTTATGTTCTTATGTTAATGATATCCTATAATCCAAACCAATTTGGATTCAGAAAAGATCGAGCAACAGAAATCCTACTTATATCCTTAATAGATCCTATGCTCTAGGGTTTCAATAATGATGAATCCTACATCTTGGTACTAATAGACTTAACTGCCACATTCGACTGGTTTGACCAAACCCTGCTATGCCATCACTGAAAAAAAATTGGAATAGATGCGAAATCTAATCGGAGAAAGTTCTTTTTTACTCAACGCACAATTAAACTCTGGAATTTGTTGCCAGAGGAATGTGGTTAGTGCAGATAGTATAGCTGTGTTTAAAAAGGATTGGATAAGTTCTTGGAGGAGAAGTCCATTACCTGCTATTAAGTTCACTTAGAGAATAGCCACTGCCATTAGCGAATGGTTACATGGAATAGACTTCTAGTTTTTGGGTACTTGCCAGGTTCTTATGGCCTGGATTGGGCCACTGTTGGAAACAGGATGCTGGGCTTGATGGACCCTTGGTCTGACCCAGTATGGCATTTCTTATGTTCTTATGTTCTTATTCAAATGGTTCTCCTCCTTCCTAGCTGATATGACATTCCAAGTCAAACTGGCAACCACTTATCTGACAAATTCCCAATTGATACAGTTGTTCCTCAAGCTCTGTACTCTTGGCCTACACTTTTTTTCAACATTTATATGCTTCCTCCTTGTAAACTACTTGTGGAACTAGGAATCAGCTTCTTCTTATATGCTGATGACATACAGTTCTACATTCCTATCATCAAATCAATTGAAATACAACATTAGACACTTTCAACATACATGAAGGCAATACAACAAAAGCTATCTCAATTTAAACTAACACTAGATGGGGATTCCAAGAAGGCTGCACACTAATCTGCGGTGTTCCAGACTCTCTCTAATCCCTTAAATTTCTTCTTACAAATATACGTGAATCCATTATTACTTGCAATACGGGAAAAGAGGGAAAGGCAGGGCCAGAACATTCCCCAATGCTTCGAAGGGATCACCATTTTCAAGCCTGATGAATCTCATGTTGTCCAGAACCAGGAGCTTTCAATGGGCTCTGTGGAGGCTTCCCTTGGGAGGTCAGTCAAGAGGTGCTCCTTCGCTGATGACCCCAGACCCAGAGTTCATCGTTTTCTCTGGAGCTGAGTCAGGCTCCTCCTCAGCCTGGCCCCCAATAGGAGATGATGATGTGGTCAGTCTGTTCCCCATCGCATCTCGATGATCGAGGTCAGCCAACAGTATCAGCGTGGGTGGAGCTAGCATGGAGGGCCAAGCCAAAGGAGCTGTTTTCCGGCTAAGTAAGGAAGCTAAATCCTGCTGAATTTCTCCCAATTTCTTCACTGGTTGGGCAATCTGTAGAGGCTGTATCAGAGGTAATAAATGTTTCTCTAATAAAACCTCCTAATATTACCTTGGCCATCATTTGGGAAGCTATTGCAAAACTTATCTAATCAAGTTTCACAATTTGTTTCCCAACAACGTGAATTATCAAACACATTTAATTCCTCTCAGTCTCAATTTCTAGAAATTTAAAACTCAAGTGGAATCCCTGGAGTCCAAGGGGACAATTAGAAGTCAGTGGACACTAGGGATGTGAATCGTTTTTAAGACGATATTAAAATTATCGTCCGATAATTTTAATATCGTCTTAAACCGTTATGGAACACAATACAATAGAGATTCTAACGATTTATCATTATAAATCGTTAGAATCGTGAGCCGGCACACTAAAACCCCCTAAAACCCACCCCCGACCCTTTAAATTAAATCCCCCACCCTCCCGAACCCCCCCCCAAATGAGTTAAATAACCTGCGGGTCCAGCGGCGGTCCGGAACGGCAGCGGTCCGGAACGGGCTCCTGCTCCTGAATCTTGTTGTCTTCAGCCGCGCCATTTTCCAAAATGGCGCCGAAAAATGGCGGTGGCCATAGACGAACACGATTGGACGGCAGGAGGTCCTTCCGGACCCCCACTGGACTTTTGGAAAGTCTCGTGGGGGTCAGGAGGCCCCCCACAAGCTGGCCAAAAGTTCCTGGAGGTCCAGCGGGGGTCAGGGAGCGATTTCCCGCCGCAAATCGTTTTCGTACGGAAAATGGCGCCGGCAGGAGATCGACTGCAGGAGGTCGTTCAGCGAGGCGCCGGAACCCTCCGCTGAACGACCTCCTGCAGTCGATCTCCTGCCGGCGCCATTTTCCGTACGAAAACGATTCGCGGCGGGGGAAATCGCTCCCTGACCCCCGCTGGACCCTCCAGGAACTTTTGGCCAGCTGTGTGGGGGGCCTCCTGACCCCCACGAGACTTGCCAAAAGTCCAGCGGGGGTCCGGAAGGACCTCCTGCCGTCCAATCGTGTTCGTCTATGGCCGTCGCCATTTTTTCGGCGCCATTTTGGAAAATGGCGCCGGCTGAAGACAACAAGTTCAGGAGCAGGAGCCCATTCCGGACCGCTGCCGTTCCGGACCGCCGCTGGACCCGCAGGTTATTTAACTCATTTGGGGGGGGTTCGGGAGGGGGGGGATTTAATTTAAAGGGTTCGGGGGTGGGGTGGTTTTAGGGGGTTTAATGTGCCGGTTTTGCGATTTTTTAGATTTTTAGATTTTTCACGATTTTTCACGATTTTTCACGATATTTTACCCCCCCAAACGGCAACAATACGATTCCCTCCCCCGCTCCCAGCCGAAAATCGATCGTTAAGACGATCGAGGACACGATTCACATCCCTAGTGGACACTATCTCGGCTGGATATTTGTTCCTACAAAATAAAATGGAAAACCTGGAAAATAATATACGACGTTGCATCCTTAGGATTTTAAATTTTCCTAGGAAAAGGTTTACTACACTGGTTGAAATGCTTCATAGATATTTTGTAGAAGTGTTAACTATTAAAGAAATCTGCTTCCACCTATTTCAAAAGCTTATTATTTGCCAAATAAAATACCATTTCATTTGAATAATGTACCCATAGATAATGTACCTTCTGATGTATTCTCATTATCCTCTTTCCTTGAGAGTTCAGTGGAGGAGGGAATTACATATTCTACCCTAATTGTCACTTATGCATTGGACTCAGACTGGGACTTTGTATTAAAAATGTTCTTTCGCAAGAGAGGTACACTGTTCTTAGGATGTAAGATTCGTATGTTTCCGGATGTATCTAAAGTAATACAATAAAAAAGAAAATATTTCCTGATAATGTGCCCTGCTGTTATCAGTTTGGACACTTCCTTTTGGCTTTATTTTCCTTGTAAATGTGTTATTAAAATTAAGGGGTCAAATATGTTGTTTTTATCAATCCCAGCTTAATACTTTCTAAATGATAAAATAAGACAGGATTCACCTACCCTTATGACCAGCTCTTAATTACCGTGTCCCAACATAAAAAATTTAGATACCTCTGCATTTTAGGGTCGTGGGCCGCTTCCCTATATTTTTTGTAATTAAAAAATTTGCTTCTCATATTTACTTGTGGAATACCCCTAAATTTGTAGTCTAATAGGGTATTATTGAGAACTTAGTATTTCTTTGTATGTTTTTCCTATACTGGTTTGGTCACTTTATACCATTTCTTGTTGTTACGATTCTGCCCGCAGCTAGGGCCACGGGCAGCCTCTCACCTTCTCCTGCAGCCAGGAGGCCGCCGACACCATCTCCACTCTGCCAGGAGACCGCCGACATCTTCTTATCCTGCGGCGGCAGGGAGCTGCCGGCATGCTCTCCGCAGCCTGGAGCTGCTGCCATCCACCTCTGTGGCCTGGAGGCTGCGTGTTCCTCCTGCGGCCTGGAGGCCGCAAATGTCAGCTCCCCCCCATGGTAGGGTGACGCCACCATATATCCATGCGGCCGGAGCCGTCGTCCTCCTCTTCTTCGTGGCCAGGGGTCGTCTACGTCGTCTTCTTGTGGCTGGAGCTGCCCTCAGTCCCCCTTCCCATGGTAGGAAGCCGCCACCGACCCTGGACCTGGTTTGCGGCCTGGTCCTGAGTCTTCTCAGCCCCGCGGCAGGGATGACGCTCTCCAGGGTCCTGCCCCTAGGTGCAAGACTGCGCCTCTCTTCTGTTCTTAAAGGGCCCACAGTGGGAGTAGTCCCGTGGCCCCTCCTGATGATGTCATTGTGAGTGTTCCTTTCAGCCCTATAAGAAGGGCCTTTTTTCATTGCTTCATTGCCTTCGCAAGGAACCAGTCCTCCATAGGACTTCTCTTCATCCCAGCTTCTCCTAGGCACTCTGTTCTTCATAGGAATTCCTTGTCTTTGTCTTGGTCTCTTGTCTGATCCTGTGTCCTTGTTTTGTCAGTTCCAGATGTACTGATGTTCCTGTCGTCCTTGTCTCCTGATCTTCACGTGTCCAGATGTTCTTCTCTACAGCAGCGCAAGTCTCTGGAAGACCCTTGTTTTTAAATGCTCCTTACTTCAAGTTCCAAGCTCCGAGTTCCTTGCACCAAATCCTTACTCCATGTTCCTTGCTCCGAGCACCCCAATCTGAATTCCTTGCTCTGTGTCCTGAGGTCCTACCCTGAATCCTGTATCCTGTCCTGGTCTCCGAAGTTCTTTGTGTCTGCTTCCATCCATGCCTAAGACTCCGTCTGAACCTGCTCCGTTCCAGCGTGGCCCGTGCCTTACCTTACCAGTGCAGGCTTCACCTGAATCTTCGTCATATCCTGATTCGAAGTTTCACCGCTTTGCCTGGAGTCTGCTTCACCATCTGCATGGTCTGCGACCTGCCTTGAGTGGCTGTGTATGGTGTGCGGTGAGGCAACTCTCTCTCAGCTCTCTCCATAATCCTGAACCTCCAAGCAACCTGTGTCTTTGTCTTAGTCCTTCAAGTATCCTGAGCCTTCGTCTGAACCTGTTTGTTACAGCCCTCAGCCTCTGTCCGTCCTATCACATCTGCCGTTCCCGTATGGCACGTCCTAAAGGGCTATCGAGTGGCCGGAGGGATATTCCAGAGTCCAACTTTGTTTGTGGGTCTCTCTGATGCGTTCAGGTTCAGCAGAGGCCAGGGTTCCTTATCTCCAGCTTGTCCGGCCGTGCTTGGACACTTCTCGCCTGTGTTGGCACTACCCGGGAGCTCCTCTGTGGGCGAGTCGTGGCCCAAGGGTACACTACTCCCCGGAAATGGGACCGCTTCCTAGCGCTCCCAATACAGATTGAAAAGGCCATGTGCCCAGCGAGGGTGTTCCTGTGATGGGCCTATACATTTGGACTTCCAAGAGTTTTTGTTTTCAGAAAAAAACCTTTTGACTTGCCTACGACCTGCAGGAGGTGCCTGCCATCTCCATTTGTTCACGGTGATGTTGTTTTTTTTCTGGGTTCCACATGACCTGCAGGAGGTGACTGCATCCAGATTTTCATCTCCTGTTCACTAAACCTTCCAGGTCTGAGAAGCAGACTTGTGGAGGGGGCCCTTGAGGAGGGGATACTGTTACAATTCTGCCCATGGGCTGCGGCAGCCTCTCACCTTCTCCTTCGGCCAGGAGCCGCTGACGCTATCTCCACTTGGCCCGGGGCCGCTGACATCTTCTTATCCTGCAGCCGCAGGGAGTCGCTGCCATGCTCTCTGCGGCTTGGAGCCGCTGCCATCCACCTCTGTGGCCTAGAGGCCGCAGACGTGTTCCTACTGCGGCCCCAAGGCCACCGATGTCAGCTCCTCCCCCACGGCAGGGTGCCGCTACCGTGTCTCCATGCAGTTGGAGCCACCATCTTCCTATCCTTCGCAGCCAGGGTTCCGTCAATGTTGTCTTCTTGCGGCTGGAGCTGCCCTCAGTCGCCCTTCCTGCGGCAGGAAGCAGCCGCCGACCGTAGCCTGATTTGCAGACTGGTCCGGCGTCTTCTCAGTCCCATGGCAGGGATGCTGCTCTCCAGGGTCCTGCCCCTAGGCACGAGGCTGCACCTCTCTTATGTTCTTAAAGGGCCCACATGGGCGTAGTCCCGCTGCCCCTCCTGATGACATCATTGTGGATGTTCCTTTCAGCCCTATAAGAAGGGCCTTTCTTCATTCCTTTGTTGCCTTTGCAAGGAGCCAGTCCTCCTTAGGACTTCTCTTCATCCCAGCTTCTCCTAGGCACTCTGTTCTTCGAAGGAATTCTTGTCTTTGTCTTGGTCTCTCCTCTGATCCTGTGTCCTCATCTCGTCAGTTCCAGACTTCCTGATGTTCCTGACATCCTTGTCTCCTGATCTTCACGTATCCAGATGTTCTCTCTATGGCAGCGCAAGTCTCCGGAAGACCCTTGATTTTAAACGCTCCTTACTTCAGGTTCCAAGATCTGAGTTCCTTGCACCGAGCACCCTACTCTGAGTTCCTTGCCCTGTGTCTTGGATCCTGAGGTCCTACCCTGAATTCTGTATCGTGTCCTGGTCTTCAATGTTCCTTGTGTCTGCTTCCGTCCATGCCTAAGACTCCGTCTGAACCTGCTCCGTTCCGGCGTGGCCTGGGGCCTTGCCTTGACTGGCTGTGGAATGGTTGCATCCGGTGCAGGCCTCACCTGAATCTTCATCATGTCCTGATATTCAAAGTTTCACCACTTTGCTTGGAGTCTGCTTCTGCATGGCTGCCTTAAGTGGCGTGTAGGGTGCGCGGTGAAGCAGCACTCACTTGAGCTCTTCTCCATAATCCTGAACCTCCATGCAACCTGTGTCTTGTCTTAGACCTTCAAGTACCTGAGTCTTCATCTGAACCTGTTTGTTACAGCCCTCAGCCTCTGTCCATCCCATCGCATCTGCCGTTCCCGTATGGCTGGTCCGAAAGAGCTATCGAGTGGCTGGAGGGCTACTCCAGAGACCAACATTGCATTGTTGGGTCTCTCTGATGGTCGTTCAGGTTCAGCAGAGGCCAGGGTTCCTTATCTCCATCTTGTCCTTCCGCCGTGCTTGGACACTTCTCGGCACTGCCTCGGCGCTACCCCAGAGTCCTCTGCAGTCACATCGTGGGCCAAAGGGTACACTACTTCCCCAGAAATGGGACTGCTTCCTAGCACTCCCATAACACTTGTCATTTGTTTAACTTTTTAACTGATTTAAATGATAAATAAGAGTAAAAAAACAACAACAACTAACACTAAAACCACAAAAAAACCTGAAATCATGTGGCTAAGTGAAACCACCATCCCTAGACTTAGGTATTTTTCACATTACACCTCTGAACAAGTATGGGATCTAGGAATAGAGGGTCGATGAAAATTAGTACTTTGAAAGTGCACGTAAACAAACTAATTAAAACGGGTTACTCCAAGCTGTGAACCTACATAGGTTAAAACCTTTACTAAAATTCCGGACTTCCAAACTGTTCTACAAATACTAATATTCTCAAATATTGATTATTGCAACTCACTATTACTAGACTACCTTCAGGACTATTAAGACTATACACCTTCTACAAAATGCCCAGCTAGAATTTCTAATGGGGGCAAGGAAAATTGATTACATCACTCCGTCACTGATAGATATACCCTGGCTACCAGTACAATCAAGAATCTACTACAAAGTATTAACAATAATTTTCAACATAATCAATGACAGAAACTCCTGCTTATTAGGTGTGAATCTCCAACCTTACTACTACTGACTGCGAACACTAAGATCACAAAACAAAGAACTATTAACCATGCCTACACCACGAGCACTTATCTGACACAAAGAAAACACATGTTTTCTTTAGCGGGCCCCAAGCTATAGGACTCTCTACCTGGGGCATTATGTCTGATCACTGAAAGAAAGAGCTTCAAATGTGAGCTGAAAACATGGCTTTTCAAAAATGCGTGCGATCTAACGTAAAAAAACGAATGCCAGTAAAATTACATGAATATTGGCTGAAGAAAGAGCCACAGTCATTAAGAGATGTAAAGAGTACTAAGACAACTCAGTGACTAAATTAATAATCTAGTTAACATGCTGTGATGATATGCTGACCTAAAATGTGAATATTGCTTTTATAAAACCGTTGTGATCTTCTATTTGGAAAATAAAAATGCCTAAATAAATGCCTAAATAAATAAATATCAAGTGACCACATTTATAAACGAATTTTCTGGACTAGTTCAATTTATGACACCTTTCATGATGTTTTTTTTATCTGCAGTGCCAATTTCAATAGAAGAAGCAGGGCTACAAATACCAGATTGCATTTTTACGTAAGTTCAATGGCCAGAAATGGTAAAACTTTCTGTCAAGAATTAGATTAGGAATATAGACAGTAGGGATGTGCAGAAGAAAAAGCTTGTTTTTTTCAACCATTTCTTTGTGGGGACCCCCAATACATTTCTATAGTTTCAAACACAAAAAAATCCCCAGTTGTTTATGAGTTTTTTGGTTTTGTTCAATTGCCATTTACTACTCAATGGAGAAGCATTACGGTCTATTAGGGTTTTCTCATAAATTCTCAAGGAACTTGTATGAAGAAATCATCAGAAGAGGACAGAACTCCAAGCTACCTAGACTGTGGCAAAAGTGGCACCCAAAGTGGTAGGAAGAGCATAACATTCCATTAAAGGGGAATTGGCAAGAATTCTCCATCATTAGAGGAGCTAAAAAAGTAAGCTAGAGTGGAAGAACACCCCAAGGTGCCAAAATAGGGCACTAACAACAGTGGCATGACAAGATGCAAACTGGCACCAAAGTGGCATTAGCGTCCTAAGGCACCATGAAGGTGGTGGAAAGTAGAAAAAGTGGCAGAAAAAGCCCAAAGGCACTGATAAAGAAGCCAAGCAGCACAAAGAGTGCCATCAAGATACCAAAACACATGAAAGGTGCAAAGCAGCCCTCCAGACTGGCAAGAACAACTCAAAGTGTAGGCCTGAGATATGACAGCAAGGCACAGTGGCAGAAAGAACACCAAGGTGAAAAGTCTGGGCATGGCAGTAAGGCTGAGTGGCACAAAGACCTCTAAGGTGTAGCATAAGGAATATAGAAGCAAGGCAAAGTGGCATGGGTGATGCTAGGCTCCATGTGACACTTGCCAATTGTCAGATTCAGTACAGAAAATGAACTGTGATAAGTATCATTTACTTGTCATACGCTTTATTACATTTCCTGTTTAAACTTAATTTATCTGCTGGGTGGAATTAGATTTTCTTGTGAAATAGGATTTGTGAAGGAAACTTTTATCACGTTCAGAACATGGAAATGATTTTCTAATGAGTGTGGTTTGTTTTCCTGATAAATTGTGAGGGTTGCTTTATTTAGAAACCTTTTCCTATATTCTGTAGCTGAACTCTGCCTGTTCCATTTCCTGATTCTGGTTTTGCATGTTCTCTCTGTAACTGTTATCAATTATAGAAATCAAAATGTTTTTCTTAATACATGCTTTTTTTTCTTATGCCAATATTTCTTCCTTCTAGTATATAAACCATCAGATAGGGTGGGAAAACAAGGTTGGGATTGTGAAAGGATAGAAGAAAATAACTATAGTACAGGTGCTGAGGTAGTAGAAACCTGTATTCATGTGGCAGCAAGTTCCCTATGGTGGAATAAGGGACCCTAGCAGGTAGGCATGTGGCAGCAATTCCCCTATGGTGGAATAAGGGCATGGCAGGTAGATGTGTGGCAACAAGTCTCCTATGGTTGTATTTGTCCTCGAGAACCACAAACAAGCAGGTTTTTGAGGATATCCACAATGAATATGCATAAGATAGATTTGCATACAATGGAAGCAGTACACGTTTCTCACGCATATTCAATGTGGATATCCGTGAAAACCAGGTTTGTTTGTGACTCTCATGGACTGAAGCTGGCCACCCTCCTGTATTAGGGGTATGGTGTCAGGATCCTCCCAAGGCAATTTCTACAGAGGAACCGCACAGTACATCTCATGCTCAGTCTTTAAGATCACTGTGGATCCGGAGAGCAGCGTTAGGCTGGATCACGCTGATATGTTATCTCTGTGCTGTGGTTTCCTTGGACAAACAGCTCACAGCTCCACCCATGACTCACTGGGAAAGGCTGCCTGCTAATTTTTTATATAGTTACAATTACTAACTGAAACCTTCTCTCTATTGATTTCTATGGTCCATAGACTTCAATGTCCCATAGAAATGAATGGGAAAACTAAATGAATGGGACAAATAGGATTCATTTAATTCATGGGGGCACCCTCCATTTGTTTTGTGGACCCACAAAAGAAACAAATGGGGTTCCATTTCAAAATGGACATTCATTTTATACAGGGTGGCCCATGGAAAAGTAGCCTGCCTGGCATGGCACTGGTATTGGAGGCGGCCTACTTTTCCATGGGCCACCCTGTAATAATGCACATCCCTAATTGACAGCCTCCAGCTGAAATGCTAGAAAATATAGTTTTGTCTTGGAAGCTTATTTGTATTCACTAGTTAAACTAGAGTTTCCGTTTTCCTCCATGTTTCTGGCAAGAAGGGTATGTAGAGTTCATTCAGAGAAACTATTCTAGTGTTAACACCCCCAGAATGCATTCCAATGAGAAAGTTAAAGGTGAATTTTCAAAACATTACGCATGTAAAACTTAGCATTTACACCAGTAAGTAGCCTCTACTTATATTTTATAAAAGTCCAAAAATATACGTGTATTTTATTTTCATGCATACATGTACAAGTGTAAAAAGGGGCCACGACTAAGGGCATTCTCAGACAGGGCCAACAGTCACATGTATAAGTTGCCATTTTAAAAGGCATTTATGCACATATAGGGGTAGATTTTCAAAGGTTTGCATGTGTAAGATATGCGCGCAACCCTGAAAACCTCCCCTGCCTCCCCCTGCGTGTGCCGAGCCTATCTTGCATAGGTTCGGCGGCACGCGCATGACCTGGGACGCGCGTAAGACCCAGGGCTTGAAACCAATTGAGCATTCGGGTGGCGGGGCCTGGGCAGGCACTGGCCCGGGGGCATTCTGGGGGCAGGACCGAGGCCCCAGAACAGCTACTAAGCCGGGGGATGGAGAGCCGGCAACGCGCAAGTTACGCCTGCTGGAGGCAGTGGGGTCCGGGAGCGACCTCCTGCATGCAGGCCGTATTGCCAATATTCAAAAATGGCGCCGACGCTACTTTTGCCCTGTCATATGGTAAGGGCAAAGGGCCACCGGCGCCATTTCTTTAACGCAGCCGTGGCCCGAGAGCAGGAGATCGTGTCGGGACCCCCCACTGGACCCCATGTAATTTAAAACATTTTGGGGGGCTTCGGGAGGGTGGGGGATTAATTTTAAAGGGTCGGGGTGGGTTTAGGGTGCCGGTTTTCCCGCCCTCCCCCGATTTATGATTGTTATTACGATTTTGAAAAAACAAAACAAACCATGACGATCAGATTTCCTTGCCCCCCCCAGCCAAAATTGATCGTTAAGACGATTGATCACCCGATTCACATCCCTATTATAAAATAACTAACTTAGTTCTATGTGCGGCTATGTACGCGCCTATATGCTACCGCGCGTAGTTGTTTGACAGTTTATCCTCCCTCTTTATGGACACTTGTCATTTACAAAAAAATGTAAAACAATGCTTTATTATCTTCTGAGGGCTTTTTCTTTTTATTGACATTATAGTAAAAAAAAGACAAAAACTGGTGGACTAATTGGGTTAAACTGTAATTTCGCTCAGGTACATATGTTTTAAAATACACCAATTTACATGCATAAATCCCAGCTTACATGAGTAAGTCCTGCTTTCTTTTCAAGTATACAATATATGCATGCATATCACAAGCAGACTGTGATACATTACTCTTTAGCCAAGCTTTTTCCAGGACCATGATCATCATTTTTTCCCCTCCAACCAGCAGAACATATCTTCTTCACAAACCCCCATTTTCCATACCACTACCTACTTCGGTATCTAATCTCTTGCTGCAGGACACTTGAGACTTTCTCACTTATACGTTATAATTTTTATGCTCAATAAGACCTGTCAACTTAATTGTTTAAGTCTTTTTTTTTTTTTTTCTCCTTTTTTCTTTTGGTCATCAATGTTACAACGTTATTGTTAAATTTTTGAACTTATGTACACTGTTCCAAGTTTCAGAACCTTGTTCTATGTAATGCCTTTTGGCAATTTTCATGTTCTGTTCAATGTAAACCGATGTGATCTTATTCATATAGGAACACCGGTATATAAAAATCTAAAAATAAATAAATAAATAAATTACAGGAGGACCTTGCAAGATTGGAAGATTGGGGCATCCAAATGGCAGATGAAATTTATGTGGACCAGTGCAAGGTGTTGCATATAGGGAAAAATAACCCTTGCATATAGGGAAAAAATAGCGATGTTAGGCTCTATATTAGGAGTTACCACCCAGGAAAAAGATCTAGGCATCATAGTGGATAATACTTTAAAATCGTCGACTCAGTGTGCTGCAGCAGTCAAAAAAGCAAACAGAATGTTAGGAATTATTAGGAAGGTAATGGTTAATAAATGGAAAATGTCAAAATGCCTTTATATTTATTTATTTATTTATTTATTTATTATTTTTATTATACCGAGTTTCATGATAAGACTCACATCAACCCGGTTTACAATTAACATGTGTGGAGGCAGGGAGCATAGTAACATAGTGATAAACATTTCCCAATTCAACATTAAATATAGTGTGAAACTTAAAAAATATTAAAACAATAATTAGGACGTGAGAAAGTTACAAAAAACAGGGAATAATAACTAGGACCAGAAAGGGGGAGGGAATTAAAAAAGAGAATATTTACATTTCAGCCAACTGTTTCCAAATTAATAAATATGTATAATGTATAATAAATATGTATTAATGTATATAATAAATATATGTATATAAATATATATGTATATAAAAATATATAATAATATATGTATATTATATATATATATATATATATATATATATATATATGTATATATAAATATATATATAAATATATATGTATATATATAAATAAATAAATAAATAAATATATATGTATATAATGTATATAAATATAATGTATAATAAATATGTATAATTAATAAATATGTATAATATATCACTCCATGGTGAGACCGCACTTGAATTCTTGTGTCCACTTCTGGTCACCACATTTCAAACAACATATCTTGCGAAGAGAAGGTACAGAGAAGGGCACCCAAATGATAAAGGGGATGGACCAGCTCCCCTATGAGGAAAGGCTGAAGAGGTTAGGGCTGTTCAGCTTGGAGAAGGAGACGGCTGAGGGGGATATGATAGAGGTCTTTAAGATCATGAGAGGTCTTGAACGAGTAGATGTGGACTCAGTTATTTACACTTTCGAATAATAGAAGGACTAGGGGGGCATTCCATGAAGTTAGCAAGTAGCACATTTAGACTATCGGAGAAAATTCTTTTTCACTCAACGCACAATAAAGCTCTGGAATTTTGTGGCTAGAGGATGTGTTAGTGCAGTCAGTGTAGCTGGGTTCAAAAAAGGTTGGATAGTTCTTGGAGGAGAAGTCCATTAATGGCTATTAATCAAGTTTACTTAGGGAATAGCCACTGCTATTAATTGCAATCAAGTAGCATGGATCTTCTTAGTGTTTGGATATTTGCCAGGTTCCTTTTGGCCTGGTTTGGCCTCTGTTGGAAACAGGATGCTGGGCTTGATGGACCCCTTGGTCTGACCCAGCATTGCAATTTCTTATGTTCTTATGTTCTTAAAACACCAGATTTTTCTGATTTTGTTCATGTCTTCAATAAACCAGTCTTTCAACCTGCAGTCCTTGTTGGTCTGTCCAGACCCATGCCTCCCTATATGTGCCAGAAAAAGCAGAAAAACTGTCAGTCTGATGGGTTGGTTTTCTTTCCTATGCATTTTGCTGCCTATATAGGGATACATGTTGAGCCCTGAGTAATATGAATTGGGCTGTATGTTTTCGGCAGCTTCTCAAAGTATGGCATGAAATTAATGTATGTCTCATAGAAAAAATGACAGGGAAACATCAATAATAATGTTGTTCATCACCTAAATGAGCCTTTGTAGCATAGTGGAGCAACTATTATGGTTTTTATAATAAGCACAGTGCCAAATATCTACATTTACATATAATTTGACTTCAGTATGCAATGCTTTTTCATTATAATAGCTGCTTAAATCCCACTTCAGCTTAATTTCATTGACTTTGATTTGGGACCAAAAGCATTACTTGAGCTAAAAAGAAAAATGTACAATGTGTGCATTCAATTAAGAAGTAATTAGATACTCAATCACCCTTATATCACACTGGGGATTATTATGGAAAAAAGAGAGATGTGATTGTCACTCTAGTGCATAAAACCATTTTGTTAATTAGTTTATTGCTAATTGAGTTTGAGAAAGTGGTCAGTATGTCTATAACAGAGGTTTGCTTTGCAGCACCTTAAATTCAAAGCTTTGTGATCTTTGAGAATAATTTTTCAGAGTACAATCAGTTAAACGTTAGCATGCTAATAGGCATAAGAAATAAGTCTTGCCACATGTTCTTATGTTCATTTGTGTGTATTTTGTATTACTGCACCCCAACCTGGTTAAGCCTAAACTTGTTAGATCTAAGCAGTATTGGGCCTGGTTACTATTTGGATGGGGGGACTCTGTGTTAACATGCTAAGAAAAGGTCATATGCAGTATGGTGGGGCTTAATCACCCTAACCTTCCACCCCCCACAAATGGATAGAAAGAGAAATAGGATAAACAAAATCATATGTCGTTCCACAGGGGATGGCTGTTACTGAGTGGCTCCCTTAGATTAAATGTCCATGTTTTTGATATGTCATTGTGCATTGTGGAGATTTTAAGCCCAGAAGCAATTTTCAGGATCTATGTCAGCCATTTCAGGACCTTTTTATGCCATAAAAGGGCCCCCTCTGATTTTCAGATCCCCCAAAATATATGGTGCATATAGGAAGATTAACAGTTTATCAGTGTGGGGAACCCTTGGCCTCCCATTAGATGGCCATTGTGCATCCGTCGGTCTCAGACAGCTTCGACCTCTGTGCCTCACCTTTCTTCCTTCTCTCTCCTCAAGCCTTGGGAAGATGGCTGCTGCTGCATCTTCGCTGTCCCCGGATCGTAACGGCGATAATGTTCACCATGATTTTCCTGAAGGCCTCCTAGGTGCGCGCGCGCACACCACCCACGTCTATATCACGTCATGGTGGCATCCCCTCCGAGTGACGTCATCACATCCTGGTATTTAGCCTGCCCTTCGTTTGCTAACAAACCGAGTTAACAAGGATCGAGATTGGATTGCACTGCCTCCGGTCTAAGCTGCTCTGCCGCTTCACAGTTGCCGCTGGAAGCTCTCTCTCTGCCCTTCAGGGTAAACTCTTCACTAACCTGGGTACCCGCTCCTCAGAGGTCCTCTGCTCTATTTCAGGTACCTATCTTGAGATACCGGGTTACTTGCTCCTTGAGGGCCTGCTCGCCCTAATCTGCTGCCTGCCACTGAACAACTTCTGCCTGCCGGGATCTTCAACAATACAGCTTTCTGCTTCAGTGAGTACTAACCCTTTCAGTGTCTCATCTCCAGCTTCAGCGCTTCGAGATAACATCCGGAACCTGACCCTGCTATGCTGCGCTGCCTATCACCTACTCGAGTGTGAGACTGGACACCTCTGCAGAGGACCCCTGGACTACTTCACTGGCTTGCCTTCACTGCTGCCCACTCCTCGGGCATTACCATCGAGCTGTACAATAAATACAACTTCTCTGTGTCTACATGTATAGAGTCTAGCCTAGAACTGTGGTTCTCATGGGGCTCCTCCCCATGGGAGTTGGCCATCACCACTGTACTCAAGAATCTACTCCAGCACCTCATAACCATAACAGCCATAGATACCTGCAGTGATAGTGAAGGGGACTGTTGCGACCGTCGCTGCCTGACGTCTCCACTCCCGCCCTCCTTACCTCTTTGGCGACTCCCTCCTGGGCTGATGGAAGTTTTGGCTGCTGCGGCGTCATCCTGCCGACCTCCTCCAGTGTTCCCGGACCGGCTAGACGCAGCCTTCCGCTATGTTCTCCTGAGGCCTAAGGGCACGTGCGTGGCGCGGCCACGACTCAAGTGCCGGCGGTGATGCGGGCCTCGGGGGCGTCCGCCTGAGATGACGTCATCATCTTCGGATGTTTGAAGGTCTTTCGTTTCGCTGGCTAATCAAGTTGGCGAAGGGTTTCCTACCTAGCTGCCTCCAGGTATCGCTGCGGATGGGATTCTCTCTCTGCATACCTTGCTACTCTGCTTCCTCGGACTTTACCAGGGGTACCCGCTCCTCGGGGGCCTCATTCTCTCTTTTACTTTTCAGGTTGCAGTCTGGAACCGGTACTCGCTCCTCAAGGGCCCACGTTCCTGGACCTGCTACTGAATAATAACTTCTGCCAGGAAGTCACCGCTGCCTACAAAACCAGTGAGTTACCATCTCTCTCAGAGCTCACTCCTCGAGGGCCTACTTCATTCCAGCTCCTGGGCTATTCTAAGACACCAGAAAAATCACTAGTTAATATAACTTGTGTTGGCAATTAAATCCCAGAATTTGAAGTTGTATAATGAGATTAAAATATTATTTTTATTATCATATGATTAAAATTACTATCATATTTAATATAATTTTTGGTGATAACTATGACAAAATCTTTTCTTTTGGAAGAATCTTTTAAATAAATCTTTTGAAAAAATCTTTTTAAATCAGAAGATAAGACCTCAGCACCAGCATAGTATAACGAACAGAAACTTAATGAACCGGTCGGTACAATCACTGGTCTATATTCTTCCTTTTATTTTTTTAAAATTAAAGTGCTGAAACGTGCAGTAAAACTATTTGTTGAATGCTCTACAACTTCAAGATATTGAACTTGAACTTCAAACCACAAAGGTTTTAAGTTATCAAATTTGAAGTTAAACTGTAACAGTTTCATACTGTGCCGCCCGACTGAGCATTCGCAAAGCGAGCAAAGTTTCTTTTAGTTTTCTTCTACTCCCGCATGGAGAGTTACTATCCTGACATGAGTGTACTTATCTTTCTTAGCAACTTGTTCTATTGTTTGTAAGCTGGTTGTGTACTTTAAAACCTGAGTATATTTCTTCGGCTAACACAACCGCTGAGTTTTTTCTTTTTAGAACCGCCAAACTGCCGACGTTGTCAACATTCGTAACCTGTATCAGGCGGGCTCTAGAACATGAAAAAACAAGCGAATAAAATACACATAACTATTGACAGTCTAATGTTTGATTTTCTTGTAAAGTTTGTTACTCTGAACTACTGTCGTGAATTTATGCTATTACTCACTTTTTTGCTATGGACTTGCCGTCTCAGTAGTCGTGTTGATGCAAGGCATTTAAACATGGGCCCGCCTCTATTTAAACAACAAACTTACTTGATAGTGACCAATCATTATACTCGTGCTGACGTCCACAACATGATGATGATTCAGGTTTAAATGTCCTGCTACGAATTCTTCTCCTCTCCTGTCAAATTGTGAACATCAGTAAAGAGTTCTAATTTAATTGTAGAAACAATTTCTTTCAATGGTGAATTGAACTCTTCCACTTGAGTTGCAATTTAAATGACATGGTTCTTATGGCGTCAATTTAAAAATTCATCGATGTTCATTTTAAATACAGTAATATCTCATGATTGCGTGGATCAGTGGAACAATTGAAATTGAATGTTCTTAAAGCAATTCTTGTCTTAAAATTGATGCAATGATGTTCGATGATACAGTAAAACTTTTCTTCTCCTATCGAAATTATACAAATCAATAGAGAATTAAGTTGAATATTATTCAAACCTTTCTTGTCTGAATATTATGACAATTGCTTCCAGTGATGAACTAAACTTTTACACTTGACATTACTGTTTAAACAACATGGTTATTATTACATATTTTAAAAGTCCATTGATGGTTTCTTTTAAGTACAGTGATGTCTCACAATTGAACAGGTCAATAGAGCAAATAAAATTGAATGTTCTTGAAGCAATTCTTGTTTTGGTATAGGTACAATGATGTTCAACAATGAATTAAACTATTCCACTCAATATTGCAATTTAAACCATTGGTTCTTCTGACATCAATTTGATGTTCTTTTTTGTACAGTAATTTTTCACGATTACCACCTCTTACATCCAATCCAACATGATCTATATGCAAACCATCATAAATCTTGTGGTTTATGTTGTTCTGCTGTACAATGTGTCACAATAGGTGCTGATTCTTTTTTGCTTTTCAAACAGCTTTTATGTTCTCCCATACGTAAACGTAATGAACGCATTGGGGTGGATTTTAAAAGCCCTGCGCACGTAAATCCTTCCGGATTTACACACGCAGGGCCCTCGCGTGCCGGCGCGCCTATTTTGCATAGGCCGCCGGCGCGCGCAGAGCCCCGGGATGCGCGTAAGTCCCGGGGCTTTCTAAAAGGGGCGGGGAGGGGGGGCGTGTCGGGGGCATGCCGTGGAGTTTTGGGGCGGGCCCTGGGCGTGGTGCTGGCCCGGGGGTGTGGTCGAGGCCTCCGGACCAGCCCCTGGGTCCGGTGACGGCGTGCCAGCAGCCCGCTGGTGCGCGCAGATTTACAGCTGCTTTTAGCAGGCGTAAATCTGCCAACAAAGGTAAGGGGGGGGGTTTATATAGGGCCGGGGGGTGGGTTAGGTAGGGGAAGGGAGGGGAAGGTGGTGGGAGGGCGAAGGAAAGTTCTCTCCGAGGCCGCTCCAAAATCAGAGCGGCCTTGGAGGGAACAGACAGCGCACGCTGGGCTCGGCGCGTGCAGGTTGCATAAATGTGCACCCCCGTGCGCGCGCCGACCCCGGATTTTATAAAATACGTGTGGCTACGCGCATATCTTATAAAATCCAGCGTACGTTGTTCGCGCCTGGTGCGCGAACAAAAGTACGTGATCGCACATTTTTTAAAATCTACCCCTTAGTCTGTCCAACATAATTTTATTACAATGGGCATTTGATAATATATACCACCAAAAGTGCTCCGACAGGTTGTGAAATATCTTAATTTGTACGTATAATTTGTGATCTGACAAGCGAATTCTTTGAGTTCTAATGTTTGATCACAAATTTTACAATGTCCACATTTATAATGTCCATTGGTTTGGATCCATCAATAGTTGATATATATCATTTTTTTCTGGCAAAGTTGACGGACTCAGGATTTCTTTACGGTTTCTGCTCATGGAAAATACCATACGAAAATCAAGATTCTCAAACCCAGGAATCATTTTAACAATATTTATTTATTTATTTATTTAGCATTTTTATATACTGACTTTCCAATAACAGAATTACTGATCAACTCGGTTTACATTATAACAGAACAATCACATTTACAAGTAAATGTCTTACAATGAACAGGTCAATATAACTTGGATAGGTATATGTGGGGTTAACCAGTAAAGATACATTGCCTAATGTAGGTTAAATAAACAGTGCTAATTATAAGACTAGGTTATGATCCTCGACTGCCAAAGTTTACTCATGCTTCTTATTATTTTGCGTGATATGGGTGAATACTTGGTGACACATGTAATTGTCTGAGAACCATCTTGCTTCTCACAAGGAGTCAGCAGTGCACTTCTATTGTAATAAAGTGCCCTTTTGAATGCGTTTTTTATGCATTTCTTGGGGTAACCATGTTGTCTAAAATCTTCAGCCAGTTTCTCTGACTGTAGTTTGAAGATCTGGTTATTCGAACAATTGCGTTTATATTTCAAAAACTGCAAAAATGGTAAGCTGTTTTTTAAAGTGAAAGGATGTGCACTGTTGTAGTGGAGCATTGTTTCGATCTGTTGATTTTTTGAAAACACTAGTTGTCACTTCCCCTGAATCAGCTTTTTGTAATCTGACATTCAAAAAGAAATTTCTGTAAAGTTATATTGCATGACAAATTGAAATTTTTCATCACGTGTTGATCCATTTTTCAAAAGATAATAATTTCACTTCATTCCCACACCAAATGATAAAAATGTCATTGATAAATCATTTAAAAAAAAAGATTTTAGATGCAAAAGGAGAATTTTCAACCCATGTTGTCTCGAACTTTGATATTTATAAATTTGCGATGGAGGGGGCCATAGTGGCCTCCATTGCGGTGCCAGAAATTTGCTGAAAAAATTTATTTTGAAAAACAACATTTTTTTTTCTTCAACGCAATAGTCACCAACTTTAATTTAAATTCAGTTGGTATACAATGTGGGTGCATTCTCTTGTTCAAAAATAACTCAATGATCTCTAGAGCTTCATTTTGTGGAACTGAAGTATAAACAGATTTGATATCTAAAGTGACCAACCATTTATCTTGCATATCATTTAACAAAGGTTCTATCATTTGTAAAAAATGTGTGGTATCTCGTATAAATGTTGGACACTGTGATACAAATTATCTCAGAAAACAATCTGTAAATTTGGATAATGGTTCAAGCAGCGATTCATTGGAGGAAATGATAGGTCTGCCAGGTGGATTTTGTAGTGTTTTATGAACTTTGGACAAAATGTATATCGTGGGTACTCTTGGATGTTTAGGATTCAAACAATTATATTCTTTATTGGTCAAGTAACGTGATTCTTTTGCAACATCGGTGATTTCTTGGATCTTCTTATGTAATTCACTGGTTGGATTACCTTGCAATTTGATGTATGTAGTCCCATCTTCAATTTGTCTTTTGATTTCTAAGATGTAATATTTTCTATTCATTAAGACAATGGAGCCCACCTTTGTCCGCTTCCTTTATAATGATTTCTTGTTCTTGGATAGAGAAAACAATGTGTGACAATCTTCCTTGCTCAAATTCTTACAGACTTTTTCATTCTTATCTTCCAAAGTTTTGACATCCTTCAAACCAATAGTCGAAATGTATCTTTAAGAGGCTGAACTGATCCCGGCGGTAACCAGGAAGATGGATTTTGAACCACACTAGCATCATTACTAAATTCTGAAGTTTGAAAAACAATTTTTAATGTTAATTTTCGAACGAATTTCTGGAGATCTACATGAAATTGAAATGAATCGTGCTTTTCTGTCGGTACATAGGACAGACCCAAATTCAAAATTTTTTCTTCTTCTGAATTTAGTGATATATCTGATAAATTAATTATGACTTTTTCATGCCTCTTGCTGATCCTCGAGACCATGTGACTATGTTGTTCGTTGATGCATTCTTGTGATCTTTCCATCTGATTCTTCCTTTTCTTATTGAGAAATTTGCTTTGTCTAAAAATCATTTTCAATATTCGTACCTTCTAACTCTTCCAATGAGCCTTCTGATGAATTATTAAAAGCTACTTGTCTTTTTTTATTTTTTGGTTGCATCCATATATAGATACTTCCACGTTTGTAATCTTGTTCATCTCTGGAAAATTTTGAGATTTTATATTCTCTTAATTCTTCTTAAAATTTCCACATATTTCTGTAAATCAGTAAAATTATGTTCGAAGGTGTCATGATCTATTTCTGTTTTTATAGAGACCAATTTTCATACAATTCTTTGCGTAATTGGTTATATAAATTCTGAGTAGACTCAATGATCAAGACCATCAAGTCTAATGAGCACTTATTGAGTATGGAGTTCCATCGTTCCAAAAAACAGTGTCTTCAGTGAACAATTTTGGCTCTTTTTCAATACGTAAACCTCTTGGTATTCTTTCTTGTTTACAATATTCTACCAGGGTCACCCTGTGTAATTCACTCCTTCTTATTCTTTTGGATAAGGCTAATAGTTCTGTCCATGAACTGGAAGTGGCTTGCAGTGTTTGTATTAGAGAATAGTGATGAGGTATTTAACAGATTGGTCACATATTCATGTGAATAGCTAAAGGCACTCTGCCATGTATGAGCCATCCCTATCACTTTGAAATAGCAATGCAAAAATATCATATTTAATATAATTTGTGTCATAGTTATCACCACAAATTATATTAAATATGATAGTAATTTTAATCATATGATAATAAAAATAATATTTTAATCTCATTATACAACTTCAAATTCTGGGATTTAATTAAGTGCCAACACAAGTTATATTAACTAGTGATTTTTCTGGTTTAATTATTAACTAGTTAATCCCTTATTTTTGCATTGCTATTCTAAGAGATTACAGTGTGAGTGTTACCATCAAGGTTCTGTTCCTGAACTCTGCCTACTCACTATTTTAGTTTCTCTACAGCTCAGCCTTCCTGGGATCGCTGTTCCAGTGCCTGAGGGACTACAGCCCAACCAGGCTATTCCAGATCACTACTGCTACCTCTGGTGGTTCTCAAAACTGTTTAATAAAAGAACTTGTGTGTGTGTCTCCCAGCTCTGAGCCTGACCGGTGGTCCCTCTCGGGATCTTCCCCCAAGGGCATGGTCAGCTGCCACCGGCCCAAGGATCCACCCACAACTATCACAAATAAGAACAGATTGCTAACTCCATGGATCCGGCACAGCTCAATGCCTTGCAGGCCATACCTGGCCTGGCCCTGCGCATTTCGGAGCAGCAAGACGCCTTGGAGAAACTTGATTCAGTTTCTCCATCAGCTACACACACAGAAGATTCGAGGCACAGCTTCCCACCATGAAGGTCAGTTACAGGAGGGTAACTTTAAAGACTGCTGTACCACTGGCGGCTCCAATCCGCTTTTCCGGAGAAATCCAGAAGACCCGGGGCTTTTTAAACCAGTGCTGCATGCATTTTACCTTACATCCATCTTTATTTCCTACGGCTCTCTCCAAGACTACCTACATCCTTTCCTACTTGGATGGTAGGGGCTTGTCTTGGGCATCTACCTTGTGGGAACACAAATACCCCATTTTGCAGGACATAGAAGGATTTATGGACATATTTAAATCCATTTTCGATGACCCTGCCCGAACTGCTGTCGCCGGTTCTGCTTTGGTTGAATTGAAGCAAGGCAACAGATCATTGGCTGAATTTGCCTTAGAGTTCAAAACTCTTGCGGCAGAACTCTGCTGGGACCCCAAATGTCTCAAGACTCTCTTCTTCAGAGGCCTGGATAACTGTTTAAAGGATGAGTTAGCTGCTCGTGAAACACCTGACTCGCTGGATGAACTAGTAGTCTTGGCCACTCGGATTGATCACCAGCTCCGGGACAGGTGAAGGAACTCCGGCCTAAGGTGTTACCTAGGTTGAAACAGGCTAGTGCTATACCTGCACCTCGGATGGTTCCAGTAATCCCTGCTGCTGATATTGATGGACAGATGCAACTTGGTCATGGACTTTTGACTTTAAAAGAGAGAAGACTCCGGAAGAGGCGTGGCCTATGCATGTACTGTGGTCAGCCCGGCCACGACGTCTCTGCATGCTCCATTCATCCAGAAAACGGACGGGCCTAAGTTCTGCAGGAGGACTGTTCTTAGGCCTCACTAGGCCCTCTCCTCTACTCTCTCTCCCAGTCTCCTTGACCTACGGACCAGTCACGGCTCAGACTCCTGCCCTGGTGGATTCAGGGGCAGGAGGCAACTTCATTCTCAGACGTCTAGTGAAATACCTGAGGATTCCCCTCACCAAGTTGAAAGACCCACTACTATTATCTTCCATTCATGGAGAACCCTTACCAGGTGACGTGACTTGCCAAACCGTACCAGTTACTCTCCGCACTGGAGCTCTCCACACTAAATCGCTCTCCTTCTTGGTATTAGAAAGGGTCATGTACCCTATCGTCCTGGGGTACCCTGGTTGCAAGTGCACCAACCCCAATTCGACTGGGCATCCTTGGATCTCTCCCGTTGGGGCCCAGAATGTCACGGGAGGTGCCTTAAGGAAATCTTGCCTATCATTTGCATGTCTATGACTCCAGTGATGCCAGGACTTCTGCCCCAATACGCTTCCTTCACGGACGTATTTTCCAAAGAAGAAGCTGATATTCTTCCTCCACATAAGCCCTATGACTGTGCAAATAGACTGAAGCCCAATGCTGAGCCACCGAAAGGACGGGTGTACCCTCTCTCAGCCATTGAGAATAAAGCAATGTCAGAAAACATGAGGAAAATATCCAGAAGGGCTTTATCCGACCATCAAAGTCGCCAGCCGGTGCAGGCTTTTTCTTTGTGGGGAAGAAGGATGGTACCCTACGTCAATGTATCGATTACCGAGGTCTTAATGATATCACGATCAAAGACCGTTAACCCTTGCTGTTAATCTCAGAGCTGTTTGACTGACTGCAAGGGGCCAAGATATTTTCAAAGCTTGACCTGAAGGGGGCCTATAACCTCAATCGCATTCGGAGTGGCGATGAATGGAAAAACAGCCTTCAATACGGGAGACAGCCACTTCGAGTATCTTGTAATGCCGTTCGGGTTGTGCAATGCGCCCGCCATTTTCCAAAATATGATAAACGACATCTTGCAGGACCTGCTGTACAAGAATGTTGTGGTCTACCTGAACAACATACTAATCTTCTCCCAGGATTTGGACACCACATTGCAGATGTCAAGCAAGCAGATGTCAAGCACCGTCTTTACGAACATCGGCTGTACGTCAAACTCTCTAAGTGTGAATTTCACAAAGACTCAGTGCCTTTCTTAGGCTACTTCGTGTCAAAAGAAGGCTTCCAAATGGACCCTCACAAACTTGAAAGTATCAAGAATTGGCCCCAATCTATCAGCCTAAAGGCTTTAAGGAGATTCCTGGGGTTCACCAACTATTACTGAAGCTCTATAAAGACCTATTCTTCTTTAACTGTACCCTTGACTGCGATTACCCGCAAGGGTGCCAACACTTCAAAATGGTCAGCAGAGGCCATTTTTGCATTCGAAAATTTGAAGACTGCCTTCTCCACAGAACCGTGCTTGTGGCATCCAGACCCAAACAAGCCCTTTATCGTTGAAGTTGATGCTTCAGATGTGGGTGTAGGGGCTGTGTTGAGCCAAACAGGAGACTCAAAAGCCTTAC
Source organism: Rhinatrema bivittatum (assembly GCF_901001135.1). Classification (NCBI taxonomy): domain Eukaryota; kingdom Metazoa; phylum Chordata; class Amphibia; order Gymnophiona; family Rhinatrematidae; genus Rhinatrema; species Rhinatrema bivittatum. Next base: position 646,004,045 of record NC_042616.1, on the reverse strand, counting down.
GTCCCTGTTCATTCTTCTCACAAAGATTTTCTCCAGCCGAGAAAAACTTTGGGATCGGCAATAAAGAGCTCTTGGCAATAAAGCTCGCATTCGAGGAATGGTGGCCTTGGCTCGAAGGCACTCAACATCAAATAATCGTATTCTTGGATCAGAAAAATCTAGAGTATCTCTGCCACGCACAACATCTGAATTACAGATAGGCCAGATGGTCCTTATTTTTTAATTGTTTCGATATTGTGTTGAAGTTCCGCCCTGGAGATAAAAAACACCAGAGCAGATGCTCTGTCACGCTCCTTTCATTCAAAGGATGTGCCTGATGAGCCACAGCACATAATTTACCCGAAGAAGATCCTCTTGGCATCCACTCAGTCTGTACCCGCTGGTAAAACTATTGTTCCAAAAAGACTCAGGAAGAAAGTGCTCTTCTGGGCGCATGATTCCAAGCTGTCTGGCCATCCTGGCCAACGCCATACCCTGCTCAAGATACAGAAGCTGTATTGGTGGCCTACCATCAAAAAGGATATCTATTCCTATGTGGCATCCTGCACCAATTGTGCTAAGAACAAAATCGCTTCTGGACAACCATGGGTCAGATGCAACCACTGCCAGTTCCGGAACGGCCCTGGTCGCACATCACTACTGACTTTGTAGTCGATTTACCTACTTCCGGAGGAATGAATACCATCTGGGTGACAGTGGATCAATTTAGCAAGATGGCACACTTCATGGTGCTCCCTGGCATACCTTCAGCCTTGGAGCTTGCAAAGCTCTTCATAAAGCACATTCATGAAGGCCGGTATAGAAATGTTTTTAAATAAATAAATAAATATACCGCCTCCACGGACTACCTTCTCACATTGTATCCGACCGTGGGTTCCAATTCACGGCACAATTCTGGAGGGCCTTGAGCAAATTGTTTGACATCTCTCTAGACTACACCTCAGCTTATCATCCGCAGTCGAATGGCCAGAAGGAACGGATGAATCATACAATGAAGCAGTTTATTCGAGCTTATGTCACGTGCCGACAGAATAACTGGGCCGAATTGCTTTCCATGGGCTGAATTCGCCATCAACTCTCATCCAGCAAATTCTACTGGATTGTCCACCTTTTGAAGAGGTATATGGATGTTCCCCAACACCGCCACTTTCCACTGAAGCTCTCAGTGATGTCCCCAGCAGCTCAATCCACTGCTGATGATATCCATAATTTGTGGGTTCAGACAAAGCGAGTGACCGTGGCTAAGAAGTACTACGATGCGCACCATTCACAAGCTCCAGTCTTCAAGCCAGGAGACAAGGTCTGGTTGTCAATCAAGCACCTCAGACTTAAACTACCCCCTCTCGGTTTGCTCCTCACTACGTGGGACCATTCTCAGTCCTTCAACGTATTGGCAAAGTCACCTACCGTCTGAAGCTACCACCTGTTCTCAACATCCATTATGCTTTCCACGTTTCACTTCTGAAACCGCTCATACTCAGCAAATTTACTTCCAAATCTCACGAGCCACCTGTCATCAATGCAGAAGACGACAGAGTACAAAGTTGAAGAGATTCTGGAAGTTCAGAAAAGAGGAAATACTTATGAATACCTCCTATCTTGGGAAGGTTTCTGTCTCGAAGAAAACTCTTGGGAGCCTCAGATCAATATCTTGGATAAAGAGATGCTTTGTCAGTTCCACGTCGCGCATCCTTCAAAACCCAAACCTGGTACCCGAAGAGGAGATCGCCCTTTGAAGGGGGGTACTGTTGCAACCGTCGCTGCCCGACATTTCTACCCCTGTCACATGGTAGGAGCAATGGATGGCCTGCACCATTTTTTAAGATGGCGCTGGCCGTCCATTGCTCCTCCCATGTGACAGAGGCTGGCCAATGGCACCTATAGCCCCTGTCACATGGTAAGGCCAAAGGGCCACCGGCACCAATTTGATTACTGGCAGCCGATGGCCCGAAAGCGAGAGATCGCTTCCGGGACTTTTGTCAAGTCTTGGGGGGAGGGGTCAGGAGGGTGGGCGGTTGTAGTTAATTAAACTTGAAGGGTTGGAGTGGGTTTGGGGTTTGTTTTTTTTTTATAAATGTGCCCTTTCTCCCTCCTAAAAAAGCAATAGGAAAACCACATGAAATTTTGTGGGTTATCCTATCGTTTTGTTCACTTCCCAAAATGCAACAAAATAGGAAATATTGTCTTTATTTCCTATTTCGTTGTAAATGAATGCACACCACTAGTAATTATACTTCTTGAACTGCTAATAGGTCCACTTGCTAACTCAGTGATGTGGTTGTGAATATCACAAGAATTCTTATATTTTGGCTTCTTGCTTAAAAGATGAATTTCTGTGGTGCCATTACCACCTTTCTCTTGCCACAGATATCTATATTACTTCATTATGGTAATGAAATCATACATTGTAAGCCTACTGTAAGTACATTTTCAAAGGCATGTAGCTGTCTAAGAACAGAGTTAGACTGCTAAATGGGCTTCTTTGAAAATCTACAGGCTCTGAGCAGATACATTTAGCCTGCTAGCTTCACTAGGGGGCTAAATTTAGTTTTTCAAAAAATGTATTGCCTCAATGATAGGATTAGGTTGAGGAAAGAAAAGTTAAATGGCTAATACTGATTTTCTATGCCAAGCTAACTTGCCAAACCTAGGCACAGGGATTGCTAGCTTAAATCTAGCCAGCTAACCCTTCTCCTGGAGCCAGCATTTCTCCCCCTGCCTTCCATTCAATTTTATAAAGAAAATGAACTCCCATCAAGGTCCCAGCAACCTCTCCCAGCCCTCAGGAACCCCGACAAAAGCTTTCAATGCCAAGCCAGCAGGAGGACACAGTTTTACTTCAAATGATCTGCATCCATTCTGGAACTAGGTACTGACAAAGTAATGATGTACATTAAGTAGATAGGGGGGTAAGCCTGTGTCCTCCTGCTGGTTCAATATTAGAAGCTTTGGTGGTGGTGGTAGTGGAGGCTTCTAAAGAGAAAGGGTCACAGGCCTGTCAGGTGGTGTCTTTTTTTTTATTAGAGAGAGGACGGGATCAGTGTTTGAGGAGGGGGATCAGACTGGGGTGAGGGAGCATAAGATCAATGTCTGGGGGAGGGGCTTTTGCTCATAAGGTGGATGGGAGTAGGGGTCAAGCAGATGTAGGGTGGCAAATCACTGACTTGAAGGGAGAGGGCCTATCCAGATAGTGTTGATTTTCAGCTCTAATTGGCTATGTTTAGGTGACCAAGTCATATTTTAGACATGTAGATTTAATTTCAGTCAAAAACCTAGGGGCTTATATATAAAAATGAAAGTCATTTAGCCAGTCAAAATGTGGCCAGTTAATTTGGATGTTCAACACTTTTTGGAAAATTTGAATCCACATAAAATTGCATGCTGCTATTGCGCACTTGTCACTGATGCAAATGTGAGCAGTGAAAAATCTGTTCTTGAATTGGCAGTGAATATATATGGAAGTAGAGAGACACTAAAATATAATGGGGAGGGCTTACTACATATTTCTATAAATGTTTTTGAAGACTCCAATATTTGTATGAATTACAGTAGCAGACAACAGCATACCAACCTTTTCAATGCATGTACAACAATTTTCACATTAAGCAAACATTACTGTGCTAGTTCTGCTTTCATTAGGTTGTGAAGGGAAAAAAAAAAAAAAAGGCAATCCACGGTGATACTCATTTCAATAAAGGACACATTCTGAAAGGGGAGAAACTCCCACTCCTGCTGTCATGAAACGTCTGCTTTTATTTTTTGCTGTTTTCCTGGTTGGACATTAAATAGACTTTCAAAGCCATAGCAGAGGAATTTTCAGTAACATAATTGTTCCATTCTCCTTTCAGAGAGGGTGAAGACAATGGTCCCACAGTGTCCTTGGATGAGAAATGGAAACTTTTGAGGCCACTGCTTTAGCTGAAGCACAAAGCCTACATTGTCTGCCTTCATCTAATTCAGCCTTGACAGACAGCTGTGACAGTTGGCCTATCCATGCAATCCAGTGAAGTTCTGGGAAGAGTTTTCTCATAAAAAAAAAGAAAGAAAAGGAACTATGTAGAAAGTACTTAGTCAATCCTATTAAATTGTTGGTCCATGATTATGCTTTTTCTGTACCACTGTGTTTCATAGTTGTATTGTAAATGTTTGATGTGTAAGAGAAAGTGCATAGATGTATATAATCACACTGTGTCTAAATAGTATTGAGCAACAAACCAAATCTAGGTATGGAAGGGAGATTGTTGAAGGCAGGGAGAATCACTGTTCCCTAGCAGAAAACACAATTCAGTTTTAGAGGCCTTGGCAGTGAATAGAAGAATTGTCTGAATGCACTCACAGAGACTGTGTATATAAGCATTGCAACAGATCTTAAAAGTAGCTTGATGGTCATTTTGTTTTGTTTCAGTTTGTAGAATAGAAGGCAGTTGTGTGTGTGTGTGTAGCAAACCTACATGCACATTTTTAACCTTTCATTTCTACTCAACATTTGGGCAGGTTGTATCCAAGATATATCTAGAGAAAAGAAGAAAAATCTTTCTCCCCTTAAACAACTGTTTTGACATGCTAAAAAGAATGAGGGGCAATAATCCAAACTGGACAGCTAGGTGCAAACTTGGAGAGTGGTTTTGACCTATAAGATTTGCATCATCATTAAAGCAGAAAGGATAAACATAACTTTTTGCTTTGATTATTGTTCAATGAAAAATTACCCTCTGAGATTTGCAACTACTTTTCTCTGCAGATGATTTTTTTCCCCATGCAAAACAACATGTAGGTTTGAAATAATTAAACATGTGCACATTTGGGTAGAGTTTCAAAACCTACACGTGCCAAGGCTGGGAGATATGTGTGTTGTCTCCGGCCAGCAGTGCCACGTGGATTTTAAACAGCAGCCAGGTTATGTGCACAAATGCAAAAGACAAAAAATTGGTGGGGCATGGGTGGAATCTGGGCTGGGCATGGGTAGTTCGGATCTGTAAGTAAAAATGTGCACATATGTACTTACATGCAGAAGTACACTCCAGGGTCCCCTATCACATAACTTTACTTCTGCTTGGAGGAGGTGTAAGCAGAAAAAACAAAAAACCTAGGCTACTCAGCAGGGTTTCAAGGGTCAGGGCAGATAGGATAAAATAAAGGCTAGTTAGCTGGCAGAGTAAGGAAGTCTTATTTAGCTGGGGCGGACTGGGATTGGACTGGGGAAATGGTATTTCCGTCAGTGTGTGTATCTTACAAATTTTCCCACTAGAGCAGTAGATGCGGCATATGTGCGCACCAATACAAAATTGTGCCCTCATGTACGCACATCCTGCCGATTTTCAAACATGCACGCATATACGTGTGGCATGTTATAAAATGGGATTTGGTCCATATGCGCACATGTGCGCCCGCCCACCAGAATGAAAGGTTACTGTCATTGTTCTTCTCTCCTTACTTTTTCTGCTTCTGGGAACTCCTCCAGAGTCCAGGGCTATTAGTGTACACTTGACAGGTTGGGCAGTATTCAAAACCTCCATTTCTGCAAGTAAAAATGCTTTTTACCTGTGGGAAATGGCTTTGAACACTGCTCTCAAAATGTTTGCCGTCTGTGGCGAGAGAAAGTAGCCTTTTTATTTTCTTGGTATAGATCCAACCCAGTACCAAGTACCAGGGAGGGTCATTTTCAATTTTCAAAAAGCGGGTAATGTAGGATGTTAACCTGCATAAATTGACCCTTTCAAAAACTGCACAACTGAATGTACACGAAAAAATTACGCTTGTACTCTCGGTATGCAAATACTTTTATACACATAGAAGGGATGGATTCCAGAGGGGTAGAGTCCGGGGTGGGGTTGGGATCTGGGTGCAGCAAACAGCAGGCGTGATTTTGTGTGCATAGCTTTCCTGGGATAATTTTCCAAGCATGTGAGTACTTTCACTTTGAAAATATGAGTGCAAAGTCCGTGAGTAAAAAGTACCTGCAGACTTTCCATAGACTGAAAATTCCTCTCTTGTTATCAACTGTTACAATTAGACATGCTGAGAGGGAACGTTCTACACGGTGACATTTTCAGTACCTCAACTATTTAGGAGGGTATTGAGCCAAGATCCATATCCAGGCCAAAAGCAAAGAAACTGCTTTTCATCTGTTTTTCCTGATTCTGATGGGCATTGTAGCTAACGTAGCCAATGTCTGAACTTCAAAGGCAGTGCCCATTTCCTAACTTCCTTTGAATGCTTGCACTAAAAGACTCCGGTTGCTCAATTATACCAGGTAGGGATCCTGCTTGCATCACAAATTTTTCTGTTTCACATCATTGTTCATGTTCGGAATGACTTCTGTTTGAAACTGAGTATAAAATTATTTATTCTAGCTCAAAAGGATTCTTTTAATGAATATCTAGTATCTACATGAATTCAAGTCTTATTGGTGTAGAAAAATCTAGTAGATTATAGATGGCTGCCAGTGCACACACTGAATGACATTCTTGTGTACATAACTTCTGTCTCACTGCTTGTTAAAGCAGAAAGCATATACAGTGTACATAACTCTGTAAACATTTTTTTATTTTGTTTCATTGTTATATTGCAAATGTAAACAAGTTAATATTCTCATATACACTCAAAAAATTGATTTTTGGAAATAAAAAAAACTGTGTTCAAAGGTGCTTTCACTGGCTTTTGTCTGTATTTACTTGGAAATTCCTATTATACAGGCTATTTGGGCAATGTTCAAACTGCTTATTTATTCCTGCATGAAAGCTGGGGAGAAGGTGGTCTGAACCTACTTGTTCCTAGAGGAGTCTGTATATTTATTTTTACTGCTTGCCCTTCCTATCACAACCTTTTCTTGTTTTTCATAGATTAGATCTGTTCTATAAAGAAGGGGGGTAGCATCTTTCTGTAACCTTGCTCATTAGGAGAAACAGTCAGTGCTCTCAGATCTTGTATCTGTGGAACATTATTTCCTGTCAATTGAATGGGCAGTGAGAAAAGTTTGAAAAGAACTGGAATCTGTTCATAGACAAAGAAAAACAGTAGTGAAAATGATGGGCATTGGCACCTGACAAAATGGTAGAAATGATTGTTAAACAATGTGACAATGCGATAGCTAACATCAGATGAATGGTGGGCTGTATAGAGAGAGGAATAACCTGTAAGAAAAAGAGGTGATAATGCCCTTGTACAGGTCCTTGGTGAGGCCTCACCTGGAGTACTGTGTTTAGTACTGGTGCCTGTATTTCAAAAAAGATAAAACAGGATAGAGATGCTCCAAAGAAGAGCAACCAAAATGGTGAGAGATCAGCATTGGAAGATTTATGAGTAGAGGCTGAAGGATCTAAATATGTATATCCTGGAAAAGAGGAGGTGCAGGGGAGATATGATACAGACCTTCAGATAACTGACAGGTTTAATGATGCACAATCATCAAACCTTTTCCTCTGGAAAGAAATCAATAGAACTAGGAATTCATGAAATGAATCTCCAAGGAGGACGAGTCAGAACCAATGTCAGGAAATATTTCTTCCAGAGATCATGGTGAATGCCTGGAATGTTCCTTCCAGAGGAGGTGGTGAAGACAAAAAACAGTGAAGGAATTCAAAGGGGGCATGGGGATAAACATTGTGGATTCCTAAAGGCTAGAGGATGGAAATAAAGAAGATTGCATTTTGCGCAAAATGGTGCCGTACGGCAACACAATTCGACTGCAGGAGGTCGTTCCGGACCCCCACTGGACTTTTGACAAGTCTTGTGTGGGTCAGGGTGGCCCCCCCAAGCTGGCCAAAAGTCCCTGGGGGTCCAGCGGGGGGTCCGGAACGACCTCCTGCAGGTCGAATCGTTTTTCCGTACGGAAAATGGTGCCGGCCATACGGCGTATGGTCGGCGCCATTTTCCGTACGGAAAAACGATTCGCGGTAGGAGATCGTTCTGGACCCCCGCTGGACTTTTGGCAAGTCTTGTGAGGGTCAGGAGGCCCTCCCAAGCTGGCCAAAAGTCCCTGGGGGTCCAGCGGAGGGTCCGGGAGCGATCTCCCGGACCTCCTGACGTCGGGGAACAAAAAAAACAAAATGGCGCCGGCGCTACCTTTGACCTGACATATGACAGGTCAAGGTAGCGCCGGCGCCATTTCTACAACGCACGGAGGTCCGAGAGTAAAAGATCACACCGGGGCCCTTCCTCTGGACCCCAGGTAATTTAAGGCATTTTGGGGGGGTTCGGGAGGGTGGGGGATTTATTTTAAAGGGTCGGGGTGGGTTTTAGGGTTGTTTTAGTGTGCCGGTTTTCCCGCCCTCCCCTTCCCCTCCCCCTTCCCCCGATTTACAATTTTTTGACGATAAATCATCGGGGGAATTGTTATTGTATCGCGGCTCTATCGATTTTTGACGATTTAAAATATATCGGACGATATTTTAAATCGTCAAAAAATGATTCACATCCCTATTAATTAATAATTCTAAATTCCATCAAACTGTAATGTTAAAATTCAATAAATTTTAAATTAAATAAATAAATAAATAAAATAATTCATTGTACCTGACGATTGGAAGATGGCTAATGTAACTCTGCTATTTAAAAAGGGCTCCAGGGGTGATCCAGGAAACTATAGACCAGTGAGTCTGACTTCAGTGCCAGGAAAAATTGTGGAAACTGTTATAAAGAATAAAATCACAATACATTTAGAAAGACATGTTGTAATGGAACACAGTCAACATGGATTTACCCAAGGGAAGTCTTACCTCACAAATCTGCTTCTTTTTTTTGAAGGAGTTAATAAACATGTGGACAAAGGTGAACCGGTAGATGCTGTATTTGGATTTTCAGACGGTGTTCGACAAAGTCCCACATGAGAGGATTCTAAGAAAACTAAAAAGTCATGGGATAGGAGGCGATGTCCTTTTGTGAACTGCAAGCTGGTTAAAAGACAGGAAACAGAAAGTAGGATTAAATGGTCTGTTTTCACAGTAGAAAAATGTAAACAGTGGAGTGTCTCAGGGATCTGTACTTGGACAGGTGCTTTTTAATATATTTATAAATGATCTAGAAAGGAGTATGACAAATGAGGTGATCAAATTTGCAGATTACACAAAATTATGCAGAGTAGTTAAATCTCAAGCGGATTGCAGGAGGACCTTGTGAGACTGGAAGATTGGGCTTCCAAATGCAGATGATATTTAATGTAGACAAGTGCAAAGCAATGATTATAGGGAAAATAACTCTTGCTATAGTTACACAATTTAGGTTCTATTTTAGGAGTTACCACCCAGGAAAGAGATCTAGGCATCGAGTGGATAACACATTGAAATCTTTGGTTCAGTGTGCCTTGGCAATCAAAAAAGAAAACAGAATGTTAGGAATTATTAAGAAAGGAATGGCAAATAAAACAATCAATGTCACAACGCCTCTGTATCGCTCCATGGTGAGACCACATCTATACTGTGTGCAATTCTGGTTGCCTCATCTCAAAAAAGATATAGTTGTGATAGAGAAGGTACAGAGAAGGGCAACCAAAATGATAAAGGGATGGAACAGCTCCCCTTTGAGGAAAGACTAAAGAGTTTAGGTCTATTCAGCTTGGAGAAGAGATGGCTGAGGGGGGATATGATAGAGGTGTTTAAAATCATGAGAGGTCTAGAATGGGTAAATGTGAATTGGTTATTTATTCTCTTAAGGGGTCATTTATAAAAGTGCTATATGGTGTTTTTGCATGTGTTAAGGCGTTTTTGCATGAAAAAAACACCTTTATTACATGCAAAAATGCCATAACACATAGTGTGATGCAAATTAGAAAAAGGGGAGGAGTTTGGGCGGGATTTGTGGCCATGTGGGCTGGTTTAATCATTTGTGAAGCCATATCACACGGCTTTAATGCATATTTTAACTACACCTTTTTCATTTGCGTAAAGCCATGCGATAGAGCTTTATCGCACTATGCGATGTTTCTGCAAATGCCATTTTTAGTAGTTTAAGCTCCTGGAGATCCAGGAACAGAACAGTGCTCTCTTGTGAAGATTTGATGACCTTCGGAGTGAGGAAACTCACCCAAAGTTGAGATTTGTGCAATGTTCTCTCAACCTTGCTTGATGTTACCCAGGTAGAGAGACCATCAAGCTAGGTTGAGAGAACATTGCACAAATCTCATCTTTGGGTGGGTTTCCTCACTCCGAAGGTCAAATCATAAGAGAGCACTGTTCTATTCGTACGTCTCACTTTGAATGTCAAAGTGGCCCCTAGCCCCTACACAAATACCTAAACCTCACCTCAGCTGACTAGGTAGGCCTCATATAGAGGTATAAATACCTACCTAGTACGAGGGCATTAATGGCTTGTCTGTCTGTCTGTGTCTCATGGTTGTAGAAGGGCCCTGATAGCTAGGCTGGATTTCCAGCAGCTTAAAATGGTCCCTCCAGTGGTTGTATGTAAAAAGTTCAACAATTCTGGCACTTATCACAAAGTGCGAAAAGGTTATCACAGTTTGTGCTAACACCTATGCGAAGCACTACAATAGCACACTTTGTGATAAACTGCCTATTACCATAAAACACACCCCTTTTCCTATCGCATGCGATATTTATTGTATTTTGTTAAATCCAGGTCTTAGATAATAGAAGGACTAGGGGGCACTCCATGAAGTTAGCAAGTAGCTCATTTATAACAAATTGAAGAAAATTCTTTTTCACTCAGCACATAGTTAAGCTCTGGAATTCATTGCCAGAGGTTGTAGTTACAACATTTAGTGTAATGGGTTTAAAAAAGGTTGGGATAAGTTTATAGAGGAAAAATCCATAAACTGCTATTAATTAATAAGCAATAGCAGCTTTGGGTACTTGTCAGGCACTTGTGACTTGGATTGGCCACTGATGGAAACAGGATTGGACTTGATGGACCCTTGGTCTGACCCAATATGCATATCTTATGTTCTAATATTTTTACTGGGTGAGGAACCTTCTGGATAATTCAGACAAATGCTGCTTGACTTTGCTTTGAGATTTGGCCATAGAAGCCATCCTGTGCTTTTCCCTTTATGTCTTCTTGATAATTCAGACAATGCTGCTAGACATTCTTTGTTTTGGACTTGGTCGAAAAAGCTGTCCTGAGCTTCTCCTCTTATGTCTGCATGTCAGTATCCCAGAATGTAAAAGTCAGGGCTCATGTTGGTTGTTGACAGTATCCAGTTCCCCTTCCCCTCCTACCCACTGTTAAAGCATGGAGCGAGCTGCAGTTGTGTCAAAAGCATCAAGGCTATTGATTAACCGTAGTAATCCCCATGCCTTCTGTTGAGTGTGGTAACTACCGCTCCCTGCAGGTTACCCCCTTCCACCCTCTTCTCAATTTCATCCTCTAGCCTTTAGCGATCCACAGTGTTTATCACATGCCCCCTTTGAATTCATTGACTGTTTTCTTCTTCACCACCTCCTCCAGAAGGGCATGCCAAGCATCTACCACTTTCTCAAAAAAAAAAAAAATTCCTGACATTGGTTCTCAGTCGTCCCCGTTGGAGTTTCATTTCCTGACCCCCTAGTTCCACTGTTTCCTTTCTAACAACCCCACAGTCTCTCTCTTGGTACATGCACATCAGAGCTGGCCTAAAGTTATCTGGCTGTTGTCTCATTGCATAGAAAAACAACATGCATTTCCATGATTGCAAAGTTTTGCCACTGATCACATATAGCAAGATTCCAGAGGTGGAAATCGGGATAAGATTCTTACACAATTGGAGCACAGATGGATCTTCTGCCTAAAGTCTGTGGAACTTGCAGGCTTGAATTTAGTGCCATATATCAAATTGGTGCTGTCCACTGGGGTGGATGAGTTGGCATGACCCCAGCGGATGGCATTAGCTGAAGAAGAAAAGAAGAATGAAGAGGAATTTGTTGGAGCTGCTCCAATACCCAAGCTCTGGGCCTGAGCTTAAGTCTAGGCCAAGGTCAAGGCTTTGGGACTTGGCCTCAAGGTTGGGCCCTTGTGACAAACTTGGGTCTGGGCCGAGGCCCTGGTATCAGGACCCAGCCTCCAGGCCTAGACCAAGCTAGGTATCAGGACCAAGCTCTGGCCTAGACCAAGGCCCAGGCATCTGGACCTGGCCTCCAGATCGGGCCTTGGCACCAGGCCTGGGTCCATGTTGAGGCCTAGGCATCAGACCCAGTCTCTGGGCCTGACCCCAATGTCAGACCTGGGACCAGGCTGAGGCCCTGGACATTGAGACCCAATCTCCAGCCTAGGTGAAGGACCAGGTGTCAGGATCTGGCTTCTGGGCCAGGCCCTAGGGTCAGGCCTGGGTCTGGGTTGAGGACCCGGTGGCAGAACCTGACTGATTGCTTCTGTGGGTATCCGACAGATCAGGTAAGTGATTGTTTGGGGGTGGCTTGGGCCTCATTCATGAACCCAACATCATGCTCAGGCTTAGGCCAGGGCCCCTGCTTTGGGCCTCGGCCTAGGCTGAGCTACCGGTATCACATTTGAGTATAGGCCATGACCCCTGGTTTGGGCCTAGCTCTATATCCTGGGCAAGGCCCCAGCCTCAGGCCTATGCATTCATTTAAAAAAATGCAATGAATAAGATTTGTTTCATTCAGCACCCTTGATTCATTTCGGGGCCTTCTGAATGAAACAAATTGTCCTTATTCATTGTGTTTTGTGCATTCGGTTTAAACAAATGCACATTCCTACTGAGTATATGCCCATCTGGTTAGTTTACAACCTATGGGCAAAAATACTCTCTGAGATCTTTTCCTCATTAATATAAAA